>NC_053025.1:95740885-95835051 GCF_003073215.2 Triticum urartu
AAAAGATACTTGACATTTGAAAAGCTCTAGCAAACGAACTACACGATCTTTGTGCTATGCTTAGGATTGGGTCTTGTCCATCACATCATTCTCCTAATGATGTGATCCCGTTATCAATGACATCCAATGTCCATAGCCAGGAAACCATGACTATCTGTTGATCAACGAGCTAGTCAACTAGAGGCTTACTAGGGACATATTATGGTCTATGTATTCACACGTGTATTACGATTTCCGGATAATACAGTTATAGCATGAATAAAGACAATTATCATGAACAAAGAAATATAATAATAATGCTTTTATTATTGCCTCTAGGGCATATTTCCAACATGGTAACCGTTGTGTGAGAAATTTGAAGCATGAGGTGTTTCTTTGATTGCCTTCCTTATGAGTGGCTGTCGGGGACGAGCGATGGTCTTTTCCGATCAATCTATCCCCCCTAGGAGCATGCATGTAGTGCTTGGTTTTTGATGACTTATAGATTTTTGCAATAAATATGTGAGTTATTTATGACTAATCTTGAGTCCATGGATTATACGCACTCTCACCCTTCCATCATTGCTAGCCTCTTCGGTACCGTGCATTGCCCTTTATCACCTCGAGAGTTGGTGCAAACTTCACCGGTGCATCCAAACTCCGTGATATGATATGCTCTATCAAACATAAACCTCCTTATATCTTCCTCAAAACAGCCACCATACCTACCTATTATGGCATTTCCATAGCCATTCCGAGATATATTGCCACGCAACTTTCCACCGTTTCATTTATTAAACGCATCATCATTGTCATATTGCTTTGCATGATCATGTAGTTGACATCGTATTTGTGGCAAAGCCACCATGCATAATTTATCATACATGCCACTCTTAATTCATTGCCCTTCCTGGTACACCGCCGGAGGCATTCCTATAGACTCATATTTTGTTCTAGTATCGAGTTGTAATCATTGAGATGTAAATAGATAGAAGTGTGATGATCATCATTAATAGAGCATTGTCCCAAAAAAAGAGAAAAAATAAAGGACAAAAAAGGCCAAATAAAAAAAGAAAAAGAAAAGAAATAAAAGGGGACAATGCTACTATCCTTTTTTCCACACTTGTGCTTCAAAGTAGCACCATGATCTTCATGATAGAGAGTCTCTTATGTTGTCACTTTCATATACTAAGTGGGAATTTTTCATTATAGAACTTGGCTTGTATATTCCAACAATGGGCTTCCTCAAATGCCCTAGGTCTTCGTGAGCAAGCAAGTTGGATGCACACCCACTTAGTTTCTTTTGTTGAGCTTTCATACATTTATAGCTCTAGTGCATCCGTTGCATGGCAATCCCTGAAGGAAATATGCCCTAGAGGCAATAATAAAGTTATTATTTATTTCCTTATATCATGATAAATGTTTATTATTCATGCTAGAATTGTATTAACCGGAAACATAATACATGTGTGAATACATAGACAAACAAAGTGTCACTAGTATGCCTCTACTTGACTAGCTCGTTGATCAAAGATGGTTATGTTTCCTAACCATAGACATGAGTTGTCATTTGATTAACGGGATCACATCATTAGGAGAATGATGTGATTGACTTGACCCATTCCGTTAGCATAGCACTTGATCGTTTAGTTTGTTGCTATTGCTTTCTTCATGACTTATACATTTTCCTATGACTATAAGATTATGCAACTCCCGTTTACCAGAGGAACACTTTGTGTGCTACCAAACATCACAACGTAACTGGGTGATTATAAAGGTGCTCTACAGGTGTCTCCGAAGGTACTTGTTGGGTTGGCGTATTTCGAGATTAGGATTTGTCACTCCGATTGTCGGAGAGGTATCTCTGGGCCCTCTCGGTAATGCACATCACTTAAGCCTTGCAAGCATTGCAACTAATGAGTTAGTTGCGTGATGTTGTATTATGGAACGAGTAAAGAGACTTGCCGGTAACGAGATTGAACTAGGTATTGAGATACCGACGATCGAATCTCGGGCAAGTAACATACCGATGACAAAGGGAACAACGTATGTTGTTATGCGGTTTGACCGATAAAGATCTTCATAGAATATGTGGGAGCCAATATGAGCATCCAGGTTCCGCTATTGGTAATTGACCGGAGACGTGTCTCAGTCATGTCTACATTGTTCTCGAACCCGTAGGGTCCGCACACTTAAGGTTTCAATGATAGTTATATTATGAGTTTATGAGTTTTGATGTACCGAAGGAGTTTGGAGTCCCGGATGAGATCGGGGACATGACGAGGAGTCTCGAAATGGTCGAGACGTAAAGATCGATATATTGGATGACTATATTCGGACATCGGAAAGGTTCCGAGTGATTTGGATATTTTTCGGAGTACCAGAGAGTTACGGGAATTCACCGGGGAGTATATGGGCCTTATTGGGCCATACGGGAATAGAGGAGAGAGGCCAAAAGGAAGGAGGCGCGCGCCCCCCCTCTGGTCCGAATTGGACAAGGGGTGCGGCCCCCTTTTCCTTGTTCCTCTCCCCCTCTTTCCTTCTCTCCTACTCCAACAAGGGAAGGAGGAGTCCTACTCCCGGTGGGAGTAGGACTCCCCCCTTGGCGCGCCCTCCTCCTAGGCCGGCCGCCTCCCCCTTGCTCCTTTATATACGGGGACAGGGGGGCACCCCATAGACACAACAATTGATCATTGATCTCTTAGCCGTGTGCGGTGCCCCCCTCCACCATAGTCCTCGATAATATTGTACTGGTGCTTAGGCGAAGCCCTGCGACAGTAGAACATCAAGATCGTCACCACGTCGTCGTGCTGACGGAACTCTTCCCCGACATTCTACTGGATCGGAGTCCGGGGATCATTATCGAGCTGAACGTGTGCTAGAACTCGGAGGTGCCGTAGTTTCGGTGCTTGATCGGTCGGGCCGTGAAAACGTACGTCTACATCAACCGCGTTGTGCTTACGCTTCTGCTTCGGTCTACGAGGGTACGTGGACAACACTCTTCCCTCTTGTTGCTATGCATCACCTTGATCTTGCGTGTGCGTACGAATTTTTTGAAATTACTACGTTCCCCAACAGTGGCATCCGAGCCTAGGTTTTATGCGTTGATGTTGTGCACGAGTAGAACACAAGTGAGTTGTGGGCGATATAAGTCATACTGCTTACCAGCATGTCATACTTTGGTTCGGCGGTGTTGTTGGATGAAGCGGCCCGGACCGACATTACGCGTACGCTTACGCGAGACTGGTTCTACCGACGTGCTTTGCACACAGGTGGCTGGCAGGTGTTAGTTTCTCCAACTTTAGTTGAACCAACTGTAGCTACGCCCGGTCCTTGCGAAGGTTAAAACAACACCAACTTGACAAACTATTGTTGTGGTTTTGATGCGTAGGTAAGAACGGTTCTTGCTTAAGCCCGTAGCAGCCACGTAAAGCTTGCAACAACAAAGTAGAGGACGTCTAACTTGTTTTTGCAGGGCATGTTGTGATGTGATATGGTCAAGACATGATGCTAAATTTTATTATATGAGATGATCATGTTTTGTAACCGAGTTATCGGCAACTGGCAGGAGCCATATGGTTGTCGCTTTATTGTATGCAATGCAATTGCGCTGTAATGCTTTACTTTATCACTAAGCGTTAGCGATAGTCGTGGAAGCATAAGATTGGCGAGATGACAACGATGCTACGATGGTGATCAAGGTGTCGCGCCGGTGACGATGGTGATCATGACGGTGCTTCAGAGATGGAGATCACAAGCACAAGATGATAATGGCCATATCATATCACTTATATTGATTGCATGTGATGTTTATCTTTTATGCATCTTATCTTGCTTTGATTGACAGTAGCATTATAAGATGATCTCTCACTAAATTTCAAGATAAAAGTGTTCTCCCTGAGTATGCACCGTTGCCAAAGTTCGTCGTGCCCAGACACCACGTGATAATCGGGTGTGATAAGCTCTACATCCATCTACAACGGGTGCAAGCCAGTTTTTGCACACGCAGAATACTCAGGTTAAACTTGACGAGCCTAGCATATGCAGATATGGCCTCGGAACACTAAGACCGAAAGGTCGAGCATGAATCATATAGTAGATATGATCAACATATTGATGTTAACCATTGAAAGCTACTCCATTTCACGTGATGATCGGTTATGGTTTAGTTGATTTGGATCACGTGATCACTTAGAAGATTAGAGGGATGTCTTTCTAAGTGGGAGTTCTTAAGTAATATGATTAATTGAACCTTAATTTATCATGAACTTAGTCTTGATAGTATTTGCATATCTATGTTGTAGATCAATAGCTCGCGTTATTGCTTCCCTATGTTTTATATGTGTTCCTAGAGAAAACTAAGTTGAAAGATGATAGTAGCAATGATGCGAACTGGGTCCGTGATCTGAGGTTTATCCTCATTGCTGCAGAGAAGAATTATGTCCTTGATGCACCGCTAGGTGACAGACCTATTGCAGGAGCAGATGCAGACGTTCTGAACGTTTGGCTAGCTCAATATAATGACTACTTGATAGTTTAGTGCACCATGCTTTACGGCTTAGAATCGGGACTTCAAAGGCAGTTTTAACGTCATGGAACATATGAGATGTTCCAGGAGTTGAAGTTAATATTTCAAGCAAATACCCGAGTTGGGAGATATGAAATCTCCAACAAGTTCTAATGCTAAAAGATGGAGGAGAATAGCTCAAGCAGTGAGCATGTGCTTAGATTGTCTGGGTACTACAATCGCTTGAATCAAGTGGGAGTTAATCTTCCAGATAAAATAGTGATTGACAGAATTCTCTAGTCACCATCACCAAGTTAGTAGAACTTCATGATGAACTATAATATGCAAGGGATAACGGAAACGATTCCCAAGCTCTTCGCGATGCTTAAATCGACGAAGGTAGAAATCAAGAAAAACATCAAGTGTTGATGGTAAACAAAACCACTAGTTTCAAGTAAAGGGATAAAGGGAAGAAATGGGAACTTCAAGAAGAACGGCAAGCAAGTTGCTGCTCAAGTGAAAAACCCAAGTCTGGACCGAAGCCTGAAACTGAGTGCTTCTACTGCAAAGGGACTGGTCATTGGAAGCGAAACTACCCCAAGTATTTGGCGGATAAGAAGGATGGCAAAGTGAACAAAGGTATATTTGATATACATATTATTGATGTGTATTTTACTAGTGTTCATAACAACCCCTCGGTATTTGATACTGGTTAAGTTGCTAAGAGTAGTAACTCGAAACGGGAGCTGCAGAATGAACAGAGACTAGTTAAGGGTGAAGTGACGATGTGTGTTGGAAGTGGTTCCATGATTGATATGATCATCATCGCACACTCCCTATACTTTCGGTATTAGTGTTGAACCTAAATAAGTGTCATTTGGTGTTTGCGTTGAGCATAAATATGATTTGATCATGTTTATTGCAATACTGTTATTCATTTAAGTAAGAGAATAAATTGTTGTTCTGTTCACATGAATAAAACCTTATATGGTTACACACCCAATGAAAATGGTTCGTTGGATCTCGATCGTAGTGATACACATATTCATAATATTGAAACCAAAATATGCAAAGTTAATAATGATAGTGCAACTTATTTGTGGCACTGTCCTTTAGGTCATATTGGTGTAAAACACATGAAGAAAATCCATGCTGATGGGCTTTTGGAATCACTTGATTACGAATCAATTGATGCTTGCGAACCATGCCTCATGGGCAAGATGACTAAGACTCCGTTCTCCGGAACAATGGAGCAAGCAACAGATTTGCTGGAAATCATACACACTGATGTATGTGGTCTGATGAATATTGAGGCTCGCGGCAGGTATCATTATTTTTTGATCTTCACAGATGATTTGAGCAGATATGAGTATATCTACTTGATGAAACACAAATATGAAACATTTGAAAAGTTCAAAGAATTTCAGAGTGAAGTGGAGAATCATCGTAACAAAAATAAAAGTTTCAACGATATGATCGCAGAAGGAAAATATTTGAGTTATGAGTTTGGCCTTCAGTTAAAACATTGTGAAATAGTTTCACTACTCACACCACCTGGAACACCACAGTGTAATGGTGTGTCTGAACGTCGTAACCGTACTTTATTAGATATGGTGCGATCTATGACGTCTCTTACTGATTTACCGCTATCGTTTTGGGGTTATACATTAGAGACAACTACATTCACGTTAAATAGGGCACCATCTAAATCCGTTGAGACAACACCGTATGAACTATGGTTTGGCAAGAAACCTAAGCTGTCGTTTCTTAAAGTTTGAGGTTGCATTGCTTATGTGAAAAAGTTTCAACCTGATAAGCTCAAACCCAAATCGGAGAAGTGCGTCTTCATAGGATACCAAAAAAAAATGTTGGGTACACCTTCTATCACAGATCCGAAGGCAAGATATTCATTGCTGAGAATAGATCCTTTCTAGAGAAGGAGTTTCTCTCGAAAGAAGTGAGTGGGAAGAAAGTAGAACTTGATGAGGTAACTGTACCTGTTCCCTTATTGGAAAGTAGTTCATCATAGAAATCTGTTCCTGTGACTACTGCACCAATTAGTGAGGAAGCTAATGATGATGATCATGAAACTTCAGATCAAGTTACTACCGAAACCTCGTAGGTAAACCAGAGTGAGATTCGCACCGGAGTGGTACGGTAATCTTGTTCTAGAGGTGATGTTACTTGACCATGACGAGCCTACGAACTATGAGGAAGCGATGATGAGCCCAGATTCCGTGAAATGGCTTGAGGCCATGAAATCTGAGATGAGATTCATGTATGAGAACAAAGTATGGACTTTGATTGACTTGCCCAATGATCGGCGAGCCATTGAGATTAAATGGATCTTCAAGAGGAAGACGGACGCTGATATTAGTGTTACTATCTACAAAGCTAGAATTGTCGCAAAAAGGTTTTTGACAAGTTCAAGGTGTGGACTACGATGAGAGTTTCTCACTCGTATCTATGCTTAAGTCTGTCCGAATCATGTTAGCAATTGCCGCATTTTATGAAATATGGCAAATGGATAAACAAAACTGCATTCCTTAATGGTTTTATTAAAGAAGAGTTGTATATGATGCAACCAGAAGGTTTTGTCAATCCTAAAGTTACTAACAAAATATGCAAGCTCCAGCGATCCATCTATGGACTGGTGCAAGCATCTCAGAGTTGGAATATACGCTTTGATAAGTTGATCAAAGCATATAGTTTTATACAGACTTGCGGTGAAGCCTGTATTTACAAGAAAGTGAGTGGGAGCACTACAACATTTCTGATAAGTATATGTGAATGACATATTGTTGATCGGAGATAATGTAGAATTATTCTGCAAAGCATAAAGGAATGTTTGAAAGGAGTTTTTCAAAGAAAGACCTCGGTGAAGCTGCTTACATATTGAGCATCAAGATCTATAGAGATAGATCAAGACACTTGATAAGTTTTTCAATGAGTACATACCGTGACAAGATTTTGAAGTAGTTCAAAATGGAACAGTCAAAGAAGGATTTCTTGCCTGTGTTACAAGGTGTGAAGTTGAGTAAGACTCAAAACCCGACCATGGCAGAAGATAGAGAGAAAATGAAAGTCATTCCCTATGCCTCAGCCATAGGTTCTATAAAGTATGCCATGCTGTGTACCAGACCTATTGTATACCCTGCCCTGAGTTTGGCAAGGGAGTACAATAGTGATCTAGGAGTAGATCACTGGACATTGGTCAAAATTATCCTTAGTGGAATAAGGATGTGTTTCTCGATTATGGAGGTGACAAAAGGTTCGTCATAAAGAGTTACCTCGATGCAAGTTTTGACACTGATCCAGATGACTCAAAGTCTCAATCTGGATACATATTGAAAGTGAGCTAGAATAGCTCCGTGCAGAGCATTGTTGACATAGAAATTTGCAAAATACATACGGATCTGAATGTTTCAGACCCGTTGACTAAACTTCCCTCACAAGCAAAACATGATCACACCTTAGTACTCTTTGGGTATTAATCGCATAGTGATGTGAACTAGATTATTGACTCTAGTAAACCCTTTGGGTGTTGGTCACATGACGATGTGAACTATGGGTGTTAATCACATGGTAATGTGAACTATTGATGTTAAATCACATGGCGATGTGAACTAGATTATTGACTCTAGTGCAAGTGGGAGACTGAAGGAAATATGCCCTAGAGGCAATAATTAAGTTATTATTTATTTCCTTATATCATCATAAATGTTTATTATTCATGCTATAATTGTATTAACCGGAAACATAATACATGTGTGAATACATAGACAAACAAAGTATCACTAGTATGCCTCTACTTGACTAGCTCGTTGATCAAAGATGGTTATGTTTCCTAACCATATACATGAGTTGTCATTTGATTAATGGGATCACATCATTAGGATAATGATGTGATTGACTTGACCCATTCCGTTAACATGGCACTTGATCGTTTAGTTTGTTGATATTGCTTTCTTCATGACTTATACATGTTCCTATGACTATGAGATTATGCAACTCCCGTTTACCAGAGGAACACTTTGTGTGCTACCAAATGTCACAACGTAACTGGGTGATTATAAAGGTGCTCTACAGGTTTCTCTGAAGGTACTTGTTGGGTTGGCGTATTTCGAGATTAGGATTTGTCACTCCGATTGTCGGAGAGGTATCTCTGCGCCCTCTCGATAATGCACATCACTTAAGCCTTGCAAGCATTGCAACTAATGAGTTAGTTGCGAGATGATGTATTACGGAATGAGTAAAGAGACTTGCCAGTAACGAGATTAAACTAGGTATTGAGATACCGACGATCGAATCTCGGGCAAGTAACATACCGATGACAAAGGGAACAACGTATGTTGTTATGCGGTTTGACCGATAAAGATCTTCATAGAATATGTGGGAGCCAATATGAGCCTCCAGGTTCCGCTATTGTTTATTGACCGGAGACGTGTCTCGGTCATGTCTACATTGTTCTCGAACCCGTAGGGTCCGCACGCTTAAGGTTTCAATGACAATTATATTATGAGTTTATGAGTTTTGATGTACCGAAGGAGTTTGGAGTCCCGGATGAGATCGGGGAGATGACGAGGAGTCTCGAAATGGTCGAGACGTAAAGATCGATATATTGGACGACTATATTCGGACATCGAAAAGGTTCTGAGTGATTCGGGTATTTTTCGGAGTACTGGAGAGTTACGGGAATTCGCCGGGGAGTATATGGGCCTTATTGGGCCATACGGGAATAGAGGAGAGAGGCCAAAAGGAAGGAGGCGTGTGCCCCCCCTCTGGTCCGAATTGGACAAGGGGTGCAGCCCCCTTTTCCTTGTTCCTCTCCCCCTCTTTCCTTCTCTCCTACTCCAACAAGGGAAGGAGGAGTCCTACTCCCGGTGGGAGTAGGACTCCCCCCTTGGCGCGCCCTCCTCCTAGGCCGGCCGCCTCCCCCTTGCTCCTTTATATACGGGGACAGGGGGGCACCCCATAGACACAACAATTGATCATTGATCTCTTAGCCGTGTGCGGTGCCCCCCTCCACCATAGTCCTCGATAATATTGTACTGGTGCTTAGGCGAAGCCCTGCGACAGTAGAACATCAAGATTGTCACCACGCCGTCATGCTGATGGAACTCTTCCCCGACATTCTGCTGGATCAGAGTCTGGGGATCGTCATCGAGCTGAACATGTGCTAGAACTCGGAGGTGCCGTAGTTTCGGTGCTTGATCGGTCGGTCTGTGAAGACGTACGACTACATCAACCGCGTTGTGCTAATTCTTCCGCTTTCGGTCTACGAGGGTACGTGGACAAAAGTCTCCCCTCTCGTTGCCATGCATCACCTTGATCTGGAGTGTGCGTAGGATTTTTTTGAAATTACTACGTTCCCCAACAATCCCTACTCCTTGCATTGACATCAATTGATGGGCATCTCCCTAGCCCGTTGATTAGCCGCGTCAATGTGAGACTTTCTCCATTTTTTCTTCTCCACATAACCCCCATCATTATAGTCTATTCCACCCATACTGCTATATCCATGGCTCACGCTCATGTATTGCATGAAAGTTGAAAAAAGTTTGAGATTACTAAAGTATGAAACAATTGCTTGGCTTGTCATCGGGGTTGTGCATGATGAGAGCATTCTTGTGTGACGAAATGGAGCATGACCAAACTATATGATTTTGTAGGGATGAACTTTCTTTGACCATGTTATTTTGAGAAGACACAATTGTAGGGATGAACTTTGCTTGAAGTATTATTATTTTTATGTCAATATTAAACTTTTGTCTTGAATCTTATGGATCTGAATATTCTTGCCAAAATAAAGAAAATTACATTGAGAATTATGCTAGGTAGCATTCCACATAAAAAATTCGGTTTTTATCATTTACCTACTCGAGGACGAGCAGGAATTAAGCTTGGGGAAGCTTGATACGTCTCCAACGTATCTATAATTTTTTATTGTTCCATGCTATTATATTATCAACCTTGGATGTTTTATATGCATTTATATGCTATTTTATATGATTTTTGGGACTAACCTATTAACCTAGAGCCCAGTGCCAGTTTCTGTTTTTTCCTTGTTTTTGAGTATCGCAGAAAAGAAAAACCAAACAGAGTCCAATTGACCTGAAATTTCATGGAGATCATTTTTGGACCAGAAGAAGCCCACGGAGTATCGAAGATGGGCCAGAAGAGTCCCGAGGCCACCAGGAGGGTGGGGGCGCGCCCTACCCCCCTGGGCGCGCCCCCTACCTGGTGGCCGCCTCGGGGACCCCCTGACTTGTTCCCAACTCCAACACCTCTTATATGACCCCCAAACTTCTAGAAATGAACCTAGATCGGGATTTCCGCCGCCAGAAGCCTCCGTAGCCGTCAAAAACCAATCTAGACCCGTTCTGGCACCCTGCTGGAGGGGGGAATCCCTCTCTGGTGGCCATCTTCATCATCCCAGCGCTCTCCATGACGAGGAGGGAGTAGTTCACTATCGGGGCTGAGGGTATGTACCAGTAGCTATGTGTTTGATCTCTCTCTCTCATGTTCTTGATTCGCACGATCTTGATGTATCGCGAGCTTTGCTATTATAGTTGGATCTTTTGATGTTTCTCCCCCTCTACTCTCTTGTAATGGATTGAGTTTTCCCTTTGAAGTTATCTTATCGGAGTATTTAAGGATTTGAGAACACTTGATGTATGTCTTGCATGTGCTTATCTATGGTGATAATGGGATATCACGTGATCCACTTGATGTATGTTTTGGTAATCAACTTGTGAGTTTCGTGACCTCGTGAACTTATGCATAGGGGTTGGCACACCTTTTCATCTTGACTCTCCGGTAGAAACTTTGGGGCACTCTTTGAAGTTCTTTGTGTTGGTTGAATAGATGAATCTGAGATTGTGTGATGCATATCGTATAATCATACCCACGGATACTTGAGGTTACACTGGAGTATCTAGGTTACATTAGGGTTTTGGTTGATTTGTGTCTTAAGGTGTTATTCTAGTATGAACTCTAGGATAGATTGAACGGAAAGAATAGCTTCGTGTTATTTTACTACGGACTCTTGAATAGATCGATCAGAAAGAATAACTTTGAGGTGGTTTCGTACCCTACAATAATCTCTTCGTTTGTTCTCCGCTATTAGTGAGTTTGGAGTGACTCTTTGTTGCATGTTGAGGGATAGTTATATGATCCAATTATGTTATTATTGTTGAGAGAACTTGCACTAGTGAAAGTATGAACCCTAGGACTTGTTTCAACGCATTGCAATTCCGTTTTCGCTCACTTTTATCATTAGTTACCTTGCTGTTTTTATATTTTCAGATTACAAAAACCTATTTCTACCATCCATATTGCACTTATATCACCATCTCTTCGCTGAATTAGTGCACCTATACAATTTACCATTTGTATTGGGTGTGTTGGGGACACAAGAGACTCTTTGTTATTTGGTTGCAGGGTTGCTTGAGAGAGACCATATTCATCCTACGCCTCCCACAGATTGATAAACCTTAGGTCATCCACTTGAGGGAAATTTGCTACTGTCCAACAAACCTCTGCACTTGGAGGCCCAACAACGTCTACAAGAAGGTTGTGTAGTAGACATCAGTGCATATGAGTGAGGACAAAGTGCACAAAAAAATACTAGTATTGGTTTGTGGGGACAATATATATCCAAGGCGCAACGGCCAAGAGCCGGGGTGAATCGTGGGTTTGGTTGGGGCGTTACAATTGGCGCACTTTATTTTTTAGGAGGCCATTCAAAAGGAACCTCAAAGTTAAGCTTGCTTAGCTTGGAGAAATTTAAGGATGGGTGACCGACTCAGAAGTTAATCTTAGGTGCACACGAGTGAGGACAAAGTGCATACAAAAGACCAGTGTTGGTTTGTGGGACCAGTCTTTATCCCATGCGCAACGACCAGGAAGCGATGGGTTTGGCCAAGGTGTTACAGACCTCAATGACATCGTGCAGGATCGAATTCTATTGACCAGGGGGTAATACTAACGAAAAATTGTACTCTAGACTTTAGCTGGCAAGGTTTTAGCCTTTTCTATTTGTAACCATAGGAACACTTGCACATGCAAGTCTAAAATAAACTACGAGTGCGGAAGTGAAGCTTGCACGAACGTAGGAGCAAGAGAAAAGGGATACAAAAACTGATGAGGCAACGGTATTTTCTTGTGGTTCACATAGTTGGCGGCATCTTACCCGTCGCTGATGGTGGTTTAGACACAAAGTATTAAGACTACAAAGGTCTCAGCAGCGTCGCTCATAAAGCACATGCCCACCTATTCCACCATGGTTTGATAATAATGTTGTACAAATGTACATTGCTAACTAACAAGCACAATTCACAGGAAGTATTGTAACCTAGTTTATGCGTTGAAGTGAAACGAGTTAAAGGAAGGCAACTACCGATCCCACAACTATGGTGTGACATACACAGCTACATTCGCACCCAAAATGTAGTTTGGAAATAGCTATTCTATCGATTGCTAGGAAACCAGTAAAAAAGAAATTGACTATGTATTAACTAAAACGTAAATTAGGTACTAAGACTAAACGGTAAAATAAACTAGAATTAGTGCAATGTTTACTCGAGCAAATGTGGTGTCCAGGTAATAGGTTTCTAGTACTCATCGGCATTTAATGTCATTTTATCTATCGACCACTAATACTAGTAGGGTCACTTCCACATAGTTAGGTGATTAAATAATTTACCATGCATGGGCGGTCCCTCATAGAATTACCTCTAAGTTGTCGCTTATTGAAATAACTCAATTGTCCTTCTTCTTCTCGGGCATATGCCGCAACTAAAATTATATTAAGGTCATAAAAATACCAGACCAAATGTATTATTTTCTATGGACAACCCTGCTTTCTAGATATATTGTGCTCCTCCCAAGATACCAAAGGTTGTAACTTCTAAGGTCGACTCACACAAATAACTATCAACTTCATGTGTGTCTGGGGAGTTGAACATCTCCAACTACGCTGGTGGATTGGATGGCCCCAGTCACTAAGTTCACTATAAAGTGATTATAACATGAACATACATGAATGAATAGATGGAAAACATCATCTAATGGGGTGTACTAGATGATCACATCTATAACCAACAATTACTCAAATAAACATACCATTAGCAAAGGCATTCAAGAGTGATTACAACCCATCATGCAGATCGTGGTCGGAAGGAAGAAGGGGCGATGGTAGAGTTGACGACGGCATAGGGCTGGTGCCCGGTGGTGGCAGCTCCTTCGGTGTCTTCTTTCCTGGCCTTCCTTCAAGGTAGCAATGGATCAAGATAGACTCTTACGAATATTGATTTGTGTATTGTTGGACTCCTTGGACTCCTATGAATGATTCCGATAACCTCGTGGTATTGGATATTCAATTCGGGCTTATTAGGAGATCTCGTTTTTCCAAACTCAAGGAAAGGTCTTTATGTAGCGCTTGTATTTCCTCTAGATTGATTCCAACTTGTATCCTTTTATTGCGCTAAGTCAATGAAAGTTCCAAATCACCTACACATACAACAAAATAAAGAAAAACTAACTTCAAGTAAATTATGAAAGCACAAGAGAAAATGTAGTGATTAAAGGAGAGTGTGGGAAGTGGTTACTTCCCCAAGCATAAGATTAAGCAAGGGTGGTACACTTTAACCATGGCACATATGACCTCTCATTCAATGGACATGAACCTATGCTTTAACAGTTTTTCCTTGTGCTCCGGTGACCGCCTTCCTAGGGAACCTGGTAGAAAACAAACTAACAAGGAAACAAAGTATTTTTGTGCTTTTGAAGTTTTTTATAAAAAATGTACCACAAAAGGGTTAGCTTAAAAGTGATAAAAAACATATATCTCAAAAGGTCAGTTTATCAACCTAAGCATGCTTAAGTCAACAAACAAAGTCTAAGAGTGTAGACTCTTCTAGAGTCTAAGTGAAGCATGTGTGATACAAGATATGAGATATGAGTGTCCAACCTTTTAGGTGCCTAATTAAAAAGGGGATCCTCACTTAACATGAGAAACTCATGACTAAATGGATTTTATTGAGCAAGGTTCAAAGTGGAAGATATTACCAGGCACTTGTTGTTGGCGCCCGTCGAATTGAAGATACCGAGCGGCTTGGGAGGGTCTTTATATGGTTGGCACCATATCATACATGTCACCACATAAGGTCCAAGACTCTGCGAAAATAACACATGAAATAAAAAGAAACAACTTGTTATATTAATAGAGTTCGTATACCCAAATAAAGTAAATAAAATAAAACATAAAAGCACTGTTGAGAATAATAGGCCAGGGAGCTTCCAAGGGGTTTCCGCCTCGGTATGAAAACATAAAGCACAAAGGAGTGACTAAAAAGTAACCCACTAATCTCCCACAACCGAAACAAATAAAATAAAGGGTTTACTGCATCAATAGGCGCACAAGTATGATCGGTTGCGTCTGTACCATGCAATGTTTTCCATTTATTGTCTCGATACCCATTGCCGCCCTCTGGTATGAGCACGGGTATGAGACCACACCCTATTCTGGAAAGGGTGGGTTGTGCAGCTGAGTTTTGATACGACCACTGGTATGGTTGCGAATGGTTGTATAGCACATCGCCTTCTCGTTTTAAAGGGTCGCCCTTCTGTGCCCGCCATCGGTACAAGTATTGGTATGAGTGCATGTGCTTGTACTATAGCTAGTATTCTCTTTTGGACAACCTTTTCTTCTCGCGGCCGGAGCTGGAACGAGTGTTGGTACGACCATGAATGGTTGTACCGCACCTCGTCTTTCCTTCTAGAGTTGTAGAACTTCATGATATTTTTTGTTCATCCTCCTCATATCCTATAGATCACATATTTGCAACCAAAACTGTAAGTAGGGATGTGGCAAAATAATATAGCTGAGTCAACTGATACATTAAAAAAAATTACCTTTCAAAGATTAGTCCAAAACCAACTCTAATAGTATTTCATGCAAAAAAGTAAGTGTCAAACCTACTGGCTTCTGGGTTGCCTCCCGGGAAGCACTTTCTTGATGGCCATGTAGCCAATCTTTGACACTCCATTCATTCACCCAGATCCCAAGGGATATCAAACCGAGGTCTAATTATTATCACCTCCGGTCGAGGTTTGGAGCACCTCATAGAAATTTCAGCCATAGTCGTGCCCATTTATGATGCATCGACATCATGTAAGTAAATAGGTCCTGGCTCTCAAGCGAGAACTGATGCACTGAGCGCGGTGAGCATGTGTTCTCATATATCTAATACTCGAAGGTTAGAGATTTATAAATTATCTTTAAAATATTACCTTGGCTACCGCTATAGGGGAACACTTCATAATATCCTTCTTTTGGAGTGGTCAATTCACCACTCTTTAATAGTGTGCACGACAGGTCCATTACCGACATGCCAAACTAAGCCTTTCTTCAGCATTTCAAGACTGTACTTGGTAGCTTTCAATGAGGAAGATGCATTCCCAACAAAGACAGTATCATCCAAGCGCCCACTTGGATAGTAATATGCCTTGAGCACTCGGGCGCATAGACTATCAGGCTTAGTCAGCAAACATTGGTCTTGTCGAGCTAACAAGGGCTTGATTAAAAAGCCTAAAATCTCAAAAACCAACTCATCCATGTTTTTTGTTTCAACGGAACTTCCCAAAATTTCATATGTGTTTTCTTTGTACCCTATCATGTTCCGCACTAAAAACCATGTACCATCTTTGTTAGTTCATCACACACTGAGAGTGACAGTTTAAAGACCCCCATAACATTTGTTGGCAATGCTTGAGCGGCTAATTTTGTTAACATTTATTTAGCAAGCTGAACACGATGGTGATCCCCCATTGCAAAATACGCTTTATTAACTTGGCCCGCATATTCTAAAATTTACCTTCTTCATACCATTGGGGTCAAGAGTCCGAGGTACTTCTCTTCAAAGCTAGAAGTAGTCACATTGATCCCTAACCAGACTTGCTCCTGGACATCTGCAGGATATGCCTCACCGAATAGAATAGAACACTTTGCATTGTCATGTCCTCATAGTATATTCCTCTATGATAACCCTCACATTTTGTGCCTCACCCATTTATACTTTGAAGAACAATATGGTGTTATCCATGAATAATAAGTGTACAATAAAAGGATCCTTAGGGGTAACTTTGAGTGGTGAAATATTAGTTGAGTCAACACACTTACCTAGAGCAGGAAGTCCGTCGGGGACAAATAATAACAAGAAGGAGGATAGTTGATCACCTTGTCATAACCCACGAGACAGTGTAAATAAATCCAAAAGGAGACATGGAAAGGTTGACAAAAAATCCATTCCACCATATCATATGATTTCAAGATATCCTTTTTGTAAGCACAAAAACTCTTAGTGAGGTCTTTCTCCTGCTTGATGTGACGAATACATTCAAAAGCAACTAAGGCATTGTCCACTATCATCTTTGACGGTACAAATGCACTCTTGGAGAGATTAATTCATCCAAATTGACCCAAGTCTATTCACCAGGCACTTTGCAAAAAAATAATATAAACAATAGTATTACATATGCTTATTGGCCTGAAATGAACAAACTTAGTAGGATTTGGAACCTTCATAATTAGCACAACTGATGTATCTTTTTTGTCGATGCATGTCGCCCTATGCTTCTTAGGTAGCAGCGTGATCATGGTAGAGTTGAGGGCAACAAAATTGCCCCCAGCTAAGTATTGATCTGGTTCCCTTCCTGTCGGTTGGGCTTGCCGCATCGGTGATCAGCCTCACCCTCTCTGTCATCGTTGTTCCGGAGCTCCAGATAGTGTGTGCCAGGGAGTGGCAACCCCGCCATGATGCCTCCATTATCCATTCCTGAATTGCGATCGGGCATTCCCAGAAGAGGTGGGAGGAGGACTCCAAGCTCCGAAGGCAAAGCTGGCAGGAGTATTTGTTTTCCCAGCCACACCGTTGCAGGCGATCGTTGCACCATAGACTGTCGAGGTGGAGCATCCAGAGGAACATCTTGAGCTTGCCAGGGGCCCAGATACGCCAGATGTTCTTGGAGAAGGAAGTTGTTGTTGGTGCCAGAAACTGCGCTGCGTAGGCGGATCGTGCGGATTGTGTCATGGCGGTCTTCGTTGATGATGTTGTCCACGCTCCAGATCTCCCTTGCCAGCTGAAGCACACTGGCGCGATGCTACCGTGGTCACCGTGATGAAGATCGAGGATCCAACGCCCCTCATGCAGTGCGTCCCAGACGGACCTGTTCTTGTGGATGGAGTGGGCGAACGGGGTGGGGTAGACCAAACAGAGAGGCCCGCCGCCTAGCCACGATCTTGACCAGAAGGAGGCCGTCACGCCGTCTCCAATGGTGACCGCCGTGTTGGTGGCGAAGAGGGCTTGATCATCCAGGTTGCATGGCATGTCTGAGCTGACCCGGGGCCGTTCTGGATGGGCTCAGGACAACCAGAGCCAACGTAGCCGAAGGGCGCACGCGAACTTGTCCAGATCATGAATGCGGATGCCGCCGTGGGACTCCGGTGTGGTGACCGCGCTCCATGCGACCTTGCATTTTCCTCCCATCACATCTTCATCTTGTGCCCACAGGAAACGCCGCCTAGCTTTGTCTACCTCCTTGAAAAACTTCTTTGGCGTCCTTAGCACCGTAAGAGCGAACGTCTGCATGGCAGAGAGGATGCAGTAGACAAGCACCCTACGGCCGGCAATATGCATCAGCCTGCCCTTCCAACTAGCTAGGTGTGTGCGGATCCTATATAAGATGAACTGTACGTGAACCAAAGGAATCCTACCGGTGGTGATGGGGAGACCTAGGTACGAGATGGGCAGCGACACTAAAATGTTGCCAAAGTTCTGCAGGATTGAGCTGAGGTCGAGGTCGCCGCAGCTGATCGGGACCGCCGAGGACTTGGCTAGATTGACGTGTAGGCACGTGGCTTCACTGAAGAGATGAAGGATGCTGAGGAGTGCATCCACCTCCGTCCTTGTGGGATTGACGAAGATCACAACGTCGTCAGCGTACAAGCTTGTGCGCATGCGCATGACCATCTCAGGCAGCGGGGAAAGCTGCCTCGACAAGGTTGTCGCCTCCAAGAGGCGATGCAGGGGGTCAATGCAGAGAATGAATAACAGCGGGGAGAGCAGGTCTCCCTGTTGCAGCCCTCAGCGATGGGTGATGTAGGCGCCCGGAGTGCCATTCAAGAGGCAAGACAATGAAGATGACGAGAGAAGGAGTGCGATTCGATCCCTACATTTTTGGAGTAGCTCGAAGATGTATTCCCAGGAGATGTTGTCGACCGCATTGGCAATATCCAGCTTCAGTATGAGTGCAGGCGTTTTGCGGCGGTGCAGAGCTTTGATGGTGTTTTGAACATAAAGAAAACTGTCATGGATGCTTTGCACACGCGAGATCAATGTGCTGATGATGGGGGCAAGCCTCATGGAGAGGACCTTGGCGATCAGTTTTGCAATGGAGTGGATAAGGCCGATGGGCCGAAAATCAGCCATGCATGTCGCCCTATCCTTCTTAGGTAGCAGCGCGATCATGGTAGAGTTGAGGGAAATAAAATTGCCCCTAGCTAAGTTGTAGAAATGATGGAAGACCACCATGACATCTTGCTTAATGACGCCCAAGCATGATCTGTAGAATGCTCCAGAGAAACCGTCAGGCCCAGGTGCCTTCTCAGAGGGGGATGCCATGATCGCCTCCCACACTTCAGATTTAGTGAATGGGTTGTTGAGCCTAGCGTTTTGAACCGATGGCAGCTGAATGGAATCCCAGTTGATCGAGTAAGAGCGAGCTTGCCTTATGCTGAGCAGCTGGAGGAAGTGGGTGTGGGCAAGGACAACTTTGTCCTCGTGTGTTGTGGCCATCTTGTTTTCTGAATGCAGAGAGTGAATGTGATTTCTGCGTCTTCGGGAGTTGATCTTCACCTGGAAGAAAGCGGTCTTGGTGTCACCAGTGCAGAGCCAGGAAACCCTGGATGCATTGCGCTTGCGCGCATGCCCAATCGCCGCCAGCCCTACGATCCTCTGCTTGAGCTGCTTGCGGAGGCAGAATCCAATTGGTGACAGCCGGCGCGTTTCCTGGGCGATGTCCAGCAAGGTGGAGCTGCACTTTGGCATCACTGAACAAGGAGCGAGCCCAAATCTTTAGGTCAAAAGCAGTCTGCTTCAGCTTGAGCTTCAATCTCATGAAAAGGGCACCCGGGCACAACTGGTCGCTGCGAGGCCCGTTCCACTGTTTCTCTGAAGTGGAGGAAGCATGTCCAAAAAGCTTCGAATTTGAACGTGGCCCTCCTCGGTGATGCGGTGGTGTCAGCCAGCAGCAGCAGGCAATGGTCCGAGCAGGCGGTCGAGGCAGCCATCAGCATGAGGGAGGGGAAGAGGCTCTCCCATTCCACGTTGCAGAAAATCTTGTCGATGCTCACCAGGGTCGGGTCCTCCCGCTCATTTAACCATGTGAAGCGCCTGTTTTTGCACTTGATCTCCTTCAGGTCGGCCATGTCGATCACCCTTCTGAACATGCCCATGATGCGATGATTCAGGTGGAGGTTGCTCTTGTCCCTTACTTCATAGATGATATTGAAGTCGCCCGCAATTATCCATGGCTCGTCTAGGGGCGGAGCGGAGTGGATTAGCTCCACCAGGAAGGAGTCTTCGAGCCCATCATCGATCGGGCCGTACACAGTCGTCAGCCAGAAATGAGGAGGAGCACTGCAAGAGGGTGACTGAGGGAGTCCTAGATTAGGGGGTCTTCGGACAGCCGGACTATATCCTTTGGCCGGACTGTTGGACCATGAAGATACAAGATTGAAGACTTCGTCCCGTGTCCGGATGGGAGTCTACTTGGCGTGGAAGGCAAGCTAGGCAATACGGATATGGATATCTCCCCCTTTGTAAACGACCTTGCGTAACCCTAGCCCCCTCCGGTGTCTATATAAACTAGAGGGTTCTAGTCCGTAGGACAACATACAATCATACCATAGGCTAGCTTCTAGGGTTTAGCCTCTCTGATCTCATGGTAGATCTACTCTAGTAGTACTCATATCATCAAGAATAATCAAGCAGGAAGTAGGGTATTACCTCCATAGAGAGGGCCCGAACCTGGGTAAACATTATGTCCCCTGTCACCTGTTACCATCGACCTTAGACGCACAGTTCGGGACCCCCTACCCAAGATCCGCCGGTTTTGACACCGACATTGGTGCTTTCATTGAGAGTTCCACTATGTCGTCATCATAAGGAAGATGGCTCGCCTCGTTGTCAAGGACAACATCACTTCTAGGGGAGCCCTGGCTGTAGGCCAAACTCTCCGACTATGAGGCTTCGTCATGACCGCCCGCTCGGCCGCTGCGCCCACGATGACCTCTTGGGTCATCGAAAATAGCCTCCACATCGGCTCAAAATTTGCCGAGCAGATGGATCCAATGGAGCTCTCCTCTTTGAACGAGCTCTTGGATCGCATTGCCGCTCTGGGAGTCACTACGGACTACGATCAGATCGGGCTTAAACCCGACCAAAGGGAGATTAACTCTCCGCCGGTCACCCATCAAATAGCAGTGGTGGAGGAGCAATGTGGCGATTCTCCCTCTATCCCGAGGACGAACTATGTCCGGATTCCTGAACTCTTCGAATAGGATACGTGCTCGCGGGAGGACGCCGCCCTCACCCTGAATCCAGAATCAGGCCGCATACCGAACCCACAGGGCAATATCCCGGAGCCCGAACTTCCAAGATTGGAAACTCCCCTACCACGGGATCACAGTTTGGGTTTGGACTTAAATCCACCCACCCACCCAGATACAAACTATCTTTCCCACATTAGGCAAGCGCCCCAAGAGACAGTACATCACTATTGGGCCAGATTCCTCCTTGTAATGAACAAGGTCAAGGACTGTCGCGAGGAAGATGCAATTTCGTTCTTTTGCAACAATTGCACGGACAAGGGAGTCCTCAATGCCATAAGTCACCGTGACGTAGCACGCTTCGATGACTTGGCAGCCATAGTACGGAAATACTGTGCGATGCAAAGTGCCTGGAAAACTCAAACGCAATTTTGGGATAATCCGGCTCTGACAAAACCCCCAGTCCGAACCAAAAGGGCGCACTCTTATAAGTCACCCGACTCAATTACAAAGAAGCAAAAGCCCACTACAGGGCGTGGAACCATATTGGAGGGATGGCTCAACGGGCCCTGCAAAATCCATAGTACAGCGGATACCATATCAACACACAGCCTTAGAGCATGTTGGGTACTCCGGCAGGTGGCCAAAAGCGGTGAGGATCTTCTCACCCAAAATACCTCAGAGCACCTCCCCACGGATAACAACACAGTATTAACGGTCTTTGAAACCTTCACCTCAAATAATAGGCGTAAGCGAGTACTCCGCGGCCTTGCCGAAGTTTGCCACGTGGCAGCAATAAATCCATGGAGCGACACGGCTATCACCTTCAACGCTAGTGATGAACCTAAATTCCGAACAGCCCGAGCACCAGCCGCTTTGGTCCTCAGTCCAATTGTGGACGGCTTTTGGCTCACTAAGGTGCTCATGGATGGCGGCAGCGGATTAAACCTCATCTATGAGGAAACTCTCTAAAAAATGGACATAGACAGCAACCATATTGAACAAAGCAGCACGACCTTCCGAGGAATCATCCCTAGTCGGGAGGCACGTTGTGCTGGGAAAATCACACTTGATGTGGTATTCGGCACTCCGAAGAATTACAGGTCCGAAGAAATTACATTCCAAGTGGCCCCGTTCAGTAGCGGATACCACGCCCTTCTAGGGCGGGAGGCATTCACGATTTTTCAAGCCATACCCCATTACGGGTACATGAAGCTCAAAATGCCCGGACCCAAGGGAATTATCACTCTAGCTAGTGATCCGGACATAGCACTCTGCGCCGAGAACAAAACAGCCGCACTAGCCCTCGAGGCATTATCCGAGCCCTTGTGGCGGAGGAGTTAACCGCGCTGCGCTCCACGGTGGACAGGGACACCATGATACTAGACAAAAGATCCAAGTCCACCTCCTTTAAACCAGCGGATGAAATAGTTAAATTGCAAGTCCATCCAACGGACCCTACAAAAACAGCATCCATTGCGGCACAGTTAGATCCCGCTGTAGACGCCGCACTACGGGAGTTTCTGCGCGAGAATTGGGACATATTCGCCTGGCATCCTTCAGACATGCCAAGAATCCCACGCAGATTGGCCGAGCATAGCCTTAATATTCTGAAAGGATTCAAGCCAGTCAAGCAGACTCTTCGGCGTTTCACTGAACCTAAGCGACAAGCCATGGGAGAGGAGCTGGCCAAGCTACTAGAAGCCGGATTCATTAAAGAAATAAAACATCCGGATTGGCTAGCAAACCTGGTAATGGTACAAAAGAAGGACAAATCCTGGCGCCTATGTGTCGACTTCAAAGACCTTAACAAGGCTTTCCCAAAGGATCCCTTCCCACTCCCTCACATCAATCAAATCATCGATGCTACCGCATGACACGAATCATTGTGCTTCCTCGACGCATACTCCGGTTACCACCAGATTAAGATGGCGGAGTCTGATCAAGCCGCAACAGCATTTATAACACCATACGGCCCCTTCTGCTTTAACACAATGCCCTTCGGGCTAAAAAAATGTCGGCGCAACATATCAGCGCATGATCTAGACATGTCTGGAAAAGTAGATCGGCAAGACTATGGAGGCATACGTAGACGATGTGGCCATTAAAACCAGACACGTCGACTCTTTAATAGACGACTTGAGGGCCACGTTCACCAATCTCCGAACATACGACATTAAGCTCAATCCGTAAAAATGCGTCTTCGGCGTTCCCGCCAGAAAGCTCCTGGGTTTCATCGTCTCCAGTAGAGGAATTGAAGCAAATCCAGCTAAAAACCGAGCTCTGTCACAGTTGGGTATCCCAACTGACCTCAAGCAAATCCAGAAATTGACTGGATGCGTGGCGGCCTTAATCCGCTTTATCTCCTGATTAGGAGAAAATGCACTTCCTCTTTATCGCCTTCTTAGGCACACCAAACACTTCGAGTGGACGGATGCAGCCACGGCCGGACTGGAAGAAATCAAAGCCATCCTAGCTGCCAACCCAATCTTGGCCGCGCCAACTATTGGCAAACCAATGCTATTATACATAGCGGTAACTCACCAAGTTGTAAACGCAGTGCTCGTCGTCGAACGAGAGACGGACGAACATAAATTCCCGCTTCAAAAGCCGGTATATTATGTATCCATCGTCCTCACTCCATGCAAATCACGATGCCCATATTACCAAAAGATAGCATACGCGGTATTTATGGCATCCGGAAATTACGACACTACTTTCAAGAGTGTTCGATCACGGTGGCATCCGAAGTACCACTCAATGACATAATAAACAACCGTGATGCCACGGGCCGGATTGCCAAATGGGCCATTGAGCTCCTCCCATTCGATATAACATATAAGCCACGGCGAGCCATTAAGTTGCAAGTACTGGCCGATTTCATAGCCGAATGGACAGAAGCCAAACTCCCTAAAGACTATGGCTCATACTCCAATTGGATCATGCACTTCGACGGCTCTAAAATGCTGGCTGGTCTAGGGGCTGGCATCATCCTGACGTCCCCCACCGGAGACACGGTGCAATACGTGCTCCAAATACTATATACAGACTCCAATAACGCAGCCGAATATGAGGCCCTACTACACGGCCTCTGGATGGCAGTCTCCATGGGCATCCAACGCCTAGAGGTGCGTGGGGACTCGAACCTCGCAATATCCCAAATAAATGGAGACTTCGATGTCAAGGATCCGAAAATGGCGGCATATCCCAACACTGTCCTCAAAATGTCAGCCCGGTTCGAGGGGCTGGAATTCCACCACGTGGCTCGGGAAAACAACCAGGCAGCGGATATCCTAGCTCGTATCAGTGCTAAATGCAACCCTGTCCCACTAAACATCTTCCTGGAAATACTGTTTAAACCATCTATGGTATGGGAAGGGGACACCGGCAAAATTAGTCCAGACCCGGCCACAACCCCAGACACCGAATATTCTGACACAATCGGAGGCTCTGCCACCGAAATAATACCTTCAGCCCACGTGATAATGGGCGTCATCGCCCCATGGACAGAACCATTCCTGGCCTACCTAACTAGACAGGAATTACCCGAGGACCAAAATGAGGCTCGCTGCATAGTGTGGCGATCTAAAGCCTACAAGGTTCATGAGGGAGAGCTTTATAAGAAAAGCACAACCGGAGTCCTTTAAAGGTGCATCTCCAAAGAGGAAGGGCGGAAGCTGTTGGCAGAAATCCATGCCGGACTCGGCGGCCACCACGTAGCAGCCCGGGCTCTTGTAAGTAAGGCCTTCCGTACAGGCTTTTATTAGTCGACGGCCTGGGCAGATACACAACATCTGGTTCAACATTGTGTTGGTTGCCAGCTTTTTGCAAACCAAAGCCACATGCCACCTACCGCCCTCCAAACCATCCCCATTACTTGGACCTTGGCGGTCTGGGGGCTCGATATGGTCGGACCCCTCAAAGGGGGAACCCATAAGAGAAAATACTTACTGGTCATGGTGGACAAATTCACCAAATGGATAGAAGCCAAACCTGTTAAATCAACTGAATCCAGACCGGTGATAGACTTCATATCCGGGGTTGTACACCGTTATGGCGTTCCCCACAGCATCATCACTAACAATGGCATGAACTTTACAGCCGACGAGGTGAAACTTTGGTGCAGCAACATGGGCATCAAGCTCGATTATGCTTCTGTCTATCATCTGCAAACTAACTGTCAAGTCGAACGAGCGAATGGTCTTATCATGAGTGGTATTAAACCCAGATTAGTCTGGTCCTTCAAGGAATCAGACACCCATTGGGTAGAGGAGCTCGACTCCGTACTATGGGGGCTGTGGACCACGCCAAATCGCACTACCGGATACACACCATTTTTATGGTGTACGGCGCTGAGGCGGTGCTACCTTGCGACATAATTCATGACTCACCTCGAGTGCGCATGTACGAAGAAAGAGAGGACGAGCTCGATCGGCAGGACAGTTTGGATGCCCTGGAGGAGGAGCGTGACGTGGCAAAAGCCCGTTCTGCATTCTATCAACAACAGGCTCGAAGGTATCAAAGCAGAGAAGTGCGGGCCAAAACCTATAATGTTGGTGAACTAGTTCTGCGCCTGCCGGAGAAGAAAATGAACAATCTCAAGCCCAAATGGGAAGGTCCCTTCATTATCGACCAGGTTCTGACCGGTGGAGCGTACCGTCCGCGGGATGCATCGAATAATCGACTCGAGCCAAACCCATGGAACGTAGCCAGACTCTGAAGATTCTACGCCTAGTGCCAGACTCTATGTTCGTCTCCTTACCTCCATGAATTTTTTGGCACATCTGTTTTTCCCTCTTTCTTTCTCTCTCTCTTTACTCTTCAAAGCCCTAAAGGGCTAAACCTGTGTCTTGGTTACACAATCTCGACGCGCTAACCGTGCTCAATATACCTGGGGGCTTCCTATACAGAAGCTTAATCTAATTATTTTTCCGGGCTTTATGCCCCGCACATGTGTTATTCTTCCGCATGTACCCTTTTTTCGCCATTATATGCATCGAGATGACTTAAGTTTTGGCCAAGCTGGGTTGCCTGGCTCTTGTGTTTATGCCCTACGTTCCCATTAATTCGGCTAGGGCATAAGGGGAGCACCTCTGCGATTGTTACTGCCGGGTCAGCCGGATGTGTACCTCAGACTGGGTGAAGCCGAAAGCTAGCATTCTTAAGGGAATATTCGGTCGGTGAATAAAAGATGACTTTCATTTAAATTACTACACGCCTCCAGATGCTTTTAACCTGCGTCTCGCAGTTCGGACATGCACATTAGGGCATGCGTACCCAGGGAAAGGAACCCTTAACGGGACTATTCTCCCTGGAAGATGTTTCTTACTACCCATGTAATATAACATAGCTAGTTGGGTACTTGTCTGTTTAAGCACTTATGACCCCTACGCCTGGTTTCCATGCATACCCCGGTTTTTATATAACCGAGTGGGTATTCGGATACACTCCGGACTATCGGGTCCAGAGGTCGAAGCGAAAAGGTCCGCCATGACAAATGATTTACAATCCGGCTAGGGACATTACATATGTCACTTGAAGTACACAGTCACTAAGACTGATTAAATTCTTCTTCTATACCATCCAACAGGCTGTCTAGCCTACAATCCTGTTGGGAATACTTTGTGGCTAACTCTACTTGATCATACACTAAACTGACAGGGATCTCTTTCCTATCGGGCCCCACAGGTCTGACCTCGGCCATGTGGTTTGGGTCAACCTTGGTGTATCGTGCCTTCACCGTAGCCCAGGCTTGTCGTGCACCTTGTCAGCAGGCTGATATCTTCCATAACCGGAAGCGCCGTCGTGCTCCCTTCAGCTTCTCTATAAGCTCCCCTATGCCTCCTGGCGGGGACGCGGACGGCCACAAGGCTTGGGCAATACTCCGCATCACCTGCTGAACTTGTTCGTGCAGTTGTGAGAGCTCTGGTAGAAGATCACCCGAGCACCCGGGCATTTCCTCCACGGGACGACCCGTCAGCATACCTGTAGATATAACACTGTTATCAGGCTTCTTCACCGAACTACTTTAAAAAGTTCGTTCAAGCACTTACTAAAAATGTCGTGCTGAAGCCGTTTATTCTTGTTCACGGAGTCCGCAAGCTGGGCTCGGACGTCCTTCAGTTCCACGCCCAGCCGGATATTGGCATCTTGGAGATCATTTTTCTCCTGCCTGACTCGCGTCAGCACGCGCTCGCCAGCGTTTCACTGTCGATCATCACGTGTCGTATCCGCCTCCACGGCCTCCGGATTCACTCCAGGGCCACCTGCAACATCTATTGTTAGGTGTGCATATACGCCGCATACTACCTGGTACTGATATTCTTTGCAATAGACAAAGGAGTTACCAGGGGGACCCTTTTTGGACTCCTTCAATGCGGCAACAGCGGCTTCCAGCTAGGCCTTGCACTCGTCCAGCTCTTGAGACAGTTGGGAATTCTTCTCCGTAAGAACCTGCACAAATATTGATCCTTAAATCAGTTGCGTCAACTGTTTCAAGTCTCAGGGGCTACTGATACATATAATCGTCAGACTTACCTACCCGTACATCCCTTACATACTGGTCTGTGGCTCTGGCTAGACCATTTTGAGCAGCACGGAGGTACGCGTCTCCAGAATTGAAGGCATCAAATGCCTCTGGTGAGAAGCGAGCGTCACGGAGTACGGCCCGGCGACGCCTATGATTCATGGCGCTCTCCACTTCTGAATTTGTAGTGGACAGTCTATCCGCATCCTCTGTAGGAGGAGTATCCAGCGTCCGCCCCATGTTGGCTTCCGCCTCTATGTCCGGCCCTGGAGCCCGACTGGTGGAAGCGTGATCGGCAGCCTCTCCGGACATATTCCGGCGAGCGTTTTTTATATTAAAGAAACATGGATGTCATTACATTTTGAGAAAGACAACAACCACGGAGCGGGGTTTTTTGTCATACCTCTGCGCTAGCGTCTCTGTCCTGACCGCCTTCCTTTTTGGCCTACCCGGCCTCGGTGCCTCTTGTTGGCGCGTTGCTGTGGGTTCGGCATGGCGTACCGAATGCCTTCCTTGTAAAACACCCTATGTATATGGTAGGAGAAGTGTCTAAAAGGGGATCCTAGTTTTTGGAGTTGGGATTCTGGTTTTTCTTACGTGCGACGCAGGGAGCAGTCCGGGATAGTCGGCCGTAATGGCCACCATGGCGGTAGTTCCGTAGCCGGTTTTTTCAGACGTTTTCTAGGATCTGAAGGAACCGCGTCATCACAGCTCAATTGGTAGAACTACATGTCTATCAGCTCCACGAATATGTCCGGATCTTCTTCGAGTCTGGGACCGAGGGCCCGGTCAGGGTCCTCTGGTTGTGGAGATGGGTTGTTGACCTCCCTTACAGCTTTTCGCAGTTCCTGCCGTAAAATGGCAAGGTAAGTACCTACGACAAAAAATGCGGGAAGAATGGGAGTAAGGAGATATAACTCAGCCAACTTGGAGGGTTGTACATGGAGAATCCATCCCGTGGCTTGATGCGGACGAACTCCTCTTCCTCTCCCTTGAACAACTCGGACATAATTTTTGCTAAAGCAGTAGCGGAGTCCAGTCCCTTATGCCCCCAACGGGTGGCATCATCTTCCCCGTTAAAACACCACTGGGGGTGCCCTCGATATTGAAGTGGCTGCACTCCCCGCATTATGCATATTGACATAACCTCGATTACTATCAATCCTGATTGAGCCAGCGCTTTAATCCGGTTCATCAGGTAAAGGACTTCTCCGTTGTCTTCCTCCTGGGGGCTCCATGGGCGCCAGCTTCGGCGTTTCTTCAGAGGAGCATTGTTGAACTCAGGAAGACCCCACCGAACAGGGTCCGGAAGGGGGACGTCCTCCATATAAAACCATTCCGAAGGCCAGTCTTCGGACGTCTTCTTCGGAGTGCCGGACAGGTATCCGGTTCCGGCGATGCGCCATATTCCGGCTCCGCCCACTTGATAAAGCGACCCCTTCTATGTGCAAGGGACGAGGCAAAATAAACTCTTCCACAGCTCGAAATGAGCCTCGCAGCCCAGGAATAACTCGCAAAGGGCAACGTAGCCGGCGATGTGTAATATGGAAGCAGGGGTGAAATTATGCAGTTGGAGGCCGTAAAACTCCAGGAGCCCGCGGAGGAACGGATGAATTGGAAATCCGAGTCCCCTTAATAATTAAGGAAGAAGGCACACCTGCTCCCCCGTGGAGGGGCTGGGGAAGCTCTCCGCTTGCTCCCCGCCATTGTAGGTGGCGAGCCCGGCTTGGACGAGAACCATATGAGCTGGAGGGAGAAATCCCTGAGTCTGCAGTTCGACTAATCGACTGTGTGGGACGAAGCATCTCTCCCAATCACCAGGCTTAGGTCTACGGGGGCGAGAAGAGGATCTGCGGTGGTCGGCCATGTTGGAATGGATTTTTCTGAAGCACGCTCCGATGGATTCTCGCTGTGGGAGGATGGTATGGATTGGATCTAAGAATCCCCATCCCTTTAATAGACAATTTATTTATCTGGCTAGGGGGTGAATGTAAAAACACCCTGGCTCCTCGTATTCATTCGACGCATGGAATATAGCCCTTATTGGGCGCAGAAGCCAAGAAGTCCAACATTTATGGGTCCGAACACTACTTAACAAACATTCAAAATTTTAGAAGAACCCGCCTTGCAATGCCGAAGACAATACTGCGTGCCGGACTTGACGTCATTGAAGCCTGGTTCGGGGGCTATTGAGGGAGTCCTGGATTAGGGGGTCTCCGGACAGCCGGACTATATCCTTTGGCCGGACTGTTGGACCATGAAGATACAAGATTGAAGACTTCGTCCCGTGTCCGGATGGGACTCTACTTGGTGTGGAAGGCAAGCTAGGCAATACGGATATGGATATCTCCCCCTTTGTAACCGACCTTGTGTAACTCTAGCCCCCTCCGGTGTCTATATAAACTGGAGGGTTTTAGTCCGTAGGACAACATACAATCATACCATAGGCTAGCTTCTAGGGTTTAGCCTCTCTGATCTCGTGGTAGATCTACTCTTGTAATACTCATATCATCAAGAATAATCAAGCAAGAAGTAGGGTATTACCTCCATAGAGAGGGCCCGAACCTGGGTAAACATTGTGTCCCCTGTCTCCTATTACCATCGACCTTAGACGCACAGTTCGGGACCCCTACCCGAGATCCGCCGGTTTTGACACCGACAGTGACCTTAGCAGTGATCGAGAAGCAACACATGACCTGTGTGTCGAGCTGCACAACGCTCTTCTCCCAGAGGATCGCCACGCCTCCTCTGGTTCCTACTGCTGGCAGGACCGCACAACCATCCACCCTGTTCCCTCCTAGTTCATGCACAATGCTGGACGACCATGATTCCAGCTTCATCTCTTGCAGGCAAAGAATTGGAGTTTTGCGAGAGGTAGCAAGTTCACAGACTGCAGCTCTCCTCACCGGCAAGTTCAGGCCTCTGACATCACGACATGAGGGAGAATTGGGTGTTATTCATTGGGCATAGGAAAATTCTCCAACAACATCACAATTCTATTGATGAGCAAGTGATACAGGTACACAACCAGCTTAACAGGGGCGTGCCAGAGGCCACCAATAGGCCCCAAGATCCTCTGGCACGGAAGCGATCCTCAAATCCTGGTTCTAACACAATGGAGAACTAACATGGAACCTAACTCTACTCGGCTTAAGGCCAAGCGCTGCTAGAGACTAAAACTAACATAGACAAAATTACTATAGTCGACTAACATAACTAAACTACAGCTTCAGCGGCGACATCCGGGCTGGACATGGCCCCGGCGATGCGTAGCGCCTCCGGGTCGAGGCGGGTGAGCTTGGTGATGATGGAGATATCCTCCTCTGACAACGGCTCGTCGAAGCGTTTGATGGGGGCTTCAGCCGCCTTCGTTGTCATGGCCTCCTTCGGCCCCAGCAGGCCGAGCTTCTTGACCAGCAACATGGAAGCACGCTGCGCAACAGACACGTTAGAGCCGAGGTCTGCCTACCGCGCGCTCTCCCTGGTCGGTCCTGAACAGGCCTGGGCCTTGGGCGGTGCTGAGGTACGTCGAGCTGGAGGGTGGTGCACGAGGGGGGCGAGGTATTGGTGAAGAGGCCGTTCTGCCTGTCATTCCCGTCGCTGCTGAGGAGCTGGAGCTGCTGGACCTGCTGCATCATGGCGCCAAGCTGAACTTTAGTGAAGACCGTCGAAGGCGTGGCGTGGTAGGCCATAGCCGAGGGGCCAGGTGTGAACTCGAGCGAAGTAGCAAGTGTAGAGACGATCGCCTGGTCGATCTCGTGGTAGCTGCAGTCTGCGTGGATGGGCTGGAGAGGCATGTGGTCCGCCGAGTCGAAGAAGTCGGTGACGGGGTCAGTGGCCTCCACCGCCGTGAGGGGCGCGCCATCGTCTCCGGAGCCGCGATGCTTGGTCCAACAACAGCGACAGAGGTGGGATGGCTCTGAGGCTGCTGCCAGCATGGCGGTTGTCCTTGCTTTGGCGTCTGCTTGTAGGCATCCTGCTCCGCTGACGTGCGGAGCCGCCGTTGCCCCTTCATGGCGGTTGCTCGTGCCAGCCATGGCCGCGGCCTAGGAGCGTGCCCTTCCAGGAGCGGTGGAATTGTCGTCGTGGTCCCGGCGAGGCCTGATTTGAAGCCCTCCATAGCCAGAGGAGCCGACCACCGGAGGGTGGCGCCTGCCCTTCCCCTGGCCATCCTCGATGTGCATCCACCACGTCCCCGGGTAGACCCGCGGGAACGGGCGATTGTCCTCGGACCCAGAGGACGGGATGATGCTCTGGCCCGAGTGCGAGGCGCGCAGCGACAACGACGTCCAATCTTCAACGCGGTCGACATGGATGAGCATGATGTTGCGCCATACATGAGGATGGGGGAACCTCATGGCTCGGCGGCGAGAAGCTCAGCATGGCCTCGACTCTACCGGCACCGCGCGCCAGATGGTGTGCTTGGTCGGGATGAAAGCGACGTCGTACACCCACACCCAGCATGCGAAAGTCCGCATGTGGCCGCACTCGTGCGTGCGGCTGTCGAGCCAGTCGAGGATGCACTTGTCACCGAGCACCTTCGCCGCCCCCTTGACGGACCACAGGTGCATGGGCATCTTCTCGATGACGACACAGACGTGGAGGAGGAAGTCTTTGTGGTCGGCGTGGTCATCCTCATGCCACGACTTGATGGTGAAGATGACACCATCGACGTTGATGGAGCCCAGGCGGACGACGTTGTCCCAGTGCGCCGGCAGCTCGAAGTGGACGAGGAAGTCCTCGGGGGTCATGGCTGGTCACCCACAGCAGGTGCGCCGGGGTGCGGAGCACGGAGTGGAATGCGCGGCCGATGGACATGGAGCTCGACGCATGCCGCTCGGCCATGGAGATCAGGAGGACGGCGTGGCGACGTAGGAGGAACATCTGATGCTCCATCTCTGGCGACTCGATCACCACCTTGTGGCTGTCCCTTGGCCGACGCGTTGGGTCGGTGTGGCAGTAGCGGTCCATGACCGGCGCAGGTGATGGTGGTGTGGGGAAGCGAAGCCTTTCGCGAACAAGAGCGCGGCTAGCAGCGGGTGCCAGCCTACCACTACGGCCTCGCCGGACTTGGGGGCGGTCCTTGGCGATTTTGCCCGGCAGTTTGCATTCAATGCAGTGGATGGGGTCTCTACAATATATGCGGCGATGCTTGGAGCTGAGGCACCGGAAGCAGAGCCCCCTGAACCGCCTTAAGAAGGCCGTGCGGTCGGCGTCCGCATTGAAGGAGAGCCGCTGGCCCCGGGGGCGCCGCGTGCGCCCGGGGGAGGCATGGGCGCGCGCGGTGGCGCGACGTGAGTTGCGGGATAGGACCGGCGTCCATTCATCAGCTTGGCCCAAAGAGGTGTGGCCGGCGGGGGGTGGAGGGCAGACCACAATGGACTTTACGCGGGGCTGCTCCATCGGGCGATTCCTACTATTAACCGGCGTGGAGAGGGCGTCCGCGGCCCCGGAGTAGGATACACGGCGGAGGACCAGGGATGGCCGCTGACGAGTTGGGGGCGGCGAAGAGACCGGATCCACGGACAGACCCCCGGACAAACGCAGATCTGGAATGGAGGCGGGCTGGCCCCATCCTTTGCTGCCACGCGAGCTGGATCTGGCAGAGCCACGGGAGCGCACTGAGCGACCACTACAGCCGAAGTGGCCGGCGGTGCTAGGAAGGGGTGGGAACAGGGAGCACCTCTCACTCACCTAGACCCCAAAACCGGGGCAACCGAGCGAGGAGAAGTAACATACAACTCATGTATCATTATCACCCTCCGGCACTACCCTAGTCTGTGAAAAAAAACCTTACGGGCGGAGTAGGATACAATGGGGTGGTGCGCTTTTGGGAGGAGGGAATGTTACCACCAGCTTGTGACGGCCTTTGTGTTGGAGATATGTGCATGATGTTGCTTTTGGTTGAACTTAGCTTTTGGATAATGATTATCATGTTTTATTCGTGCATTTCTGTCCCTATTGTATGCCCAAATTTGGATCGGAAAACTGAAAGTATGGATTTGAAATGTTGGTGAAGTTTTTTATGTTGAAACCTGAAAAGCTTGGCTTATTTGAAAAGCACATGCACATACAGGACACTGGTGCTGCATGCGGAAGCAACGAAACCGGGGAGTGTCCTCCACTTGTCTCCCCTCACTCCCCGCTTAACGCTCCCTTCCCTCCGTCCGAGCTCTCCTCCCCTTGAAAGCCACGCAATTATTCCGACAGCCCAAGAACAGGCTAACGCCATGCATCCATGCTCTTGTCGCTAGGTATTGAAGTGACCGGGAGATCATTGCGGGCCAGTGTTCCTGATCAGGAGAAATCGTGCCACTAATTTCGAGGTATTATGGATGGTTACACACATTGTCTTCCCTTTGCTTAGTTTCCTGAAATTTTGCTGTTCATCGCCATGGCGGCATTTTGAATGCTGTGGTGTTTCAGGATCTGACCTCTGCGTGCGGGCAGAGGGTGAGGAAGCATATATGAACGGAGTTGCATGAGGTGAAGGGGGACGAGACGATGGCCCTGTTCGATCGGAACCAGAGGCAGCGGTCGTCGCTCTTCTCGACGGCGACCGTCGTCGTCTTCGCGGTGCTCTGCCTCGTCGGCTTCTGGATGGTCTCCCCTCCGTCGCCGGAGGCCGTCCCGGCGGCCACGGTGACGGCGTCCACGGCGGACGTCAAGAAGGCGGCGGAGGCCGTCGTGAAGGAGAAGGAGGAGGACCGCTCCATCGACGCCACCAACAACTTCAAGCAGGACAGTGCCAACGTCGTCGCGGAGGCCACCACGGCCGCTGTGGAGGCCGAGAAGCCCACCGTGGACGCCAAGGGCGGCGAGGCCGACGGCGAGAAGCCGGCGTCCAAGAACCAGTCGTTCGATGACGAGAACGGCAGGACGGAGGGCGGGGAGCTCGTGAAGCCGGAAACCGCCGAGACGGACGGCGCCGCCGCTGCCGCTGCCGCCGTGGCTGCTTCCCAGGGGAAGAGCGTGGAGGACACGGTGACAGACGTGAAGGAGCAGGCTTCTACCGACACCAAGGAAACCGCAGGCAGCGGCGGTCAGGACGCGAACACTGAGAAGTCGCCGGCTGACACCAAGGAGAGCATCGTCAGCCAGGAGGAAAACCCGAAGGAGGCCGCCGGCGGCGGCTCTTCAAAGAAGCAGACCTTCGACGACGAGAACGGCAAGATGGAAGGCGTCGACGTGGTGAAGGATGACGGCAACAAGACGTTCATCTCAGAGGACAATGCCAAGCCAATCATGGAGGAGACGACCACCGCCGTCACGGACAAGACGGAGGACGCGGCGGCGGCCGTGGTATCGACCGAAGCCTCCGCCGTCACTAATCCCGACGATACGAAGACGTCGGACGTTGTCGAGGAAGAGCAGAAGCTTCTTCCGGAGACTCTGGAGAACGGGCAGGCGGAGCTGCTGATGGAGCGGGCGGCGCAGAACGGGTCGTTCACGACGCAGGCGGCGGAGTCGACAAACGAGCAGAAGACGCGCGCCGAGAAGAAAAAGAATAAGAAGAAGAAGAAGAAAGCGGCAAGCAAGGCGGAAGCGGAAGCGGAACCGGAGGCGGCGGTGTCGTTGCCGGCGCACGTCTGGAAGCTGTGCAACACGAGCACAGGCGAGGACTACATCCCGTGCCTGGACAACGAGGCCGCCATCAAGAAGCTCAAGACCGACATTCACTACGAGCACCGGGAGCGGCACTGCCCCGCCCACCCGCCGACGTGCCTCGTCCCGGCGCCGCCGTCCTACAAAGATCCCATCCGGTGGCCAGTCAGCCGCAGCAAGATCTGGTACCACAACGTTCCGCACACGCAGCTGGCGGAATTCAAGAAGCGTCAGAACTGGGTGAAGGTCTCCGGCGAGTACCTCACGTTCCCCGGCGGAGGCACGCAGTTCAAGACCGGCGGCGCGCTGCACTACATCGACCTGATCCAGCAGGCGTTCCCGGAGGTGGCTTGGGGCCGCCGGAGCAGGGTGGTGCTGGACGTGGGGTGCGGCGTGGCCAGCTTCGGCGGGTTCATGTTCGAGCGGGGCGTGCTGACCATGTCGTTCGCGCCCAAGGACGAGCACGAGGCGCAGGTGCAGTTCGCGCTGGAGCGCGGCATCCCGGCCATCTCCGCCGTCATGGGCACCAAGCGGCTCCAGTTCCCGAGCAACGTGTTCGACATAGTCCACTGCGCCCGGTGCCGAGTCCCCTGGCACATCAACGGCGGATTGCTCCTCCTGGAGGTGAACCGCCTGGTCCGGCCCGGCGGTTTCTTCGTGTGGTCCGCCACCCCCGTGTACCAGAAGCTCCCCGAGGACGTGGAGATCTGGGGCGAGATGGTGAAGCTGACCAAGGCCATGTGCTGGGAGATGGTGGCGAAGACCAGGGACACCATCGACCGGGTGGGCCTCGTCATCTTCCGGAAGCCGATGAGCAACCATTGCTACGAGACACGGCGGCAGACGGAGCCTCCGCTGTGCCACCCGTCCGACGACCCCAACGCGGCGTGGAACATCTCGCTGCGGGCGTGCATGCACCGCGTCCCCACCGACCCGTCGGTGCGCGGGTCGCGGTGGCCGCAGCAGTGGCCGGAGCGGGCGGAGAAGGCGCCCTACTGGCTGAACAGCAGCCAGGTGGGCGTGTACGGGAAGGCGGCGCCCGAGGACTTCGCGGCGGACTACGCGCACTGGAAGAAGGTGGTCCAGAACTCGTACCTGGCCGGCATGGGCATCGACTGGAAGAGCGTCCGGAACGTGATGGACATGCGGGCCGTGTACGGCGGGCTGGCGGCGGCGCTGCGGGACATGAACGTGTGGGTGATGAACACGGTGAACATCGACTCGCCGGACACGCTGCCGGTGATCTACGAGCGGGGCATGTTCGGGATATACCACGACTGGTGCGAGTCCTTCAGCACCTACCCTCGCTCCTACGACCTCCTCCACGCCGACCACCTCTTCTCCAAGCTCAAGGCCAGGTTGGCATTCCACCCTCTACTACGCCGTCGGACTGATCGCCATTGGACTACAACTAAGAAATTTTTGGGTGTGGTAGGTGTAAGGTGTTGCCGGTGCTGGTGGAGGTGGATCGGATCCTGAGGCCGAACGGGAAGCTGATCGTGCGGGACGACAAGGAGACGGTGGACGAGATCGTGGAGGGGGTGAGGTCGATGCACTGGGAGGTGAGGATGACGGTGTCCAAGCGCAAGGAGGCCATGCTCTGCGCGAGGAAGACCATGTGGCGGCCCACGGAAATCGAGCCGGGGCCGCCCACAAGATAACCTCACCTCGCCTCGCCAGTGATCGGAGTTAACAGCTAGCGCGCCACTCGCGAGTAATTCGTCTGATTGATTGGCTGATATAGGTTTCAAAAAATAAGCTTGTCTAGATGAAGATGAAGTGCGTACATATGTTCTGTTGGGTCGGCCGGTGTCTAATTAGTTCTTCTTTCTAAGGTTTTCCCTCCAGTGTGAATTGCCATCTGTTGTATTGCGATGGAATAGTACGTAGGTGTATGTGTGGCATGTTTGTATGTATGTATGCTATTGGGAACCAACACTTATATGACTTATAATCTAATACATAGCTAAGAGATTGATCCCCACTTAGTTACACCCTACGGTTTCTCTGCTCTCCTATGATTTTTATCGGCTATCTGCTTATTGGCGCACCTCTCCACGGTTCTGTACACTTCACTTTCGGTAATAGATTTCATTTACCGCAACGAGCCTACTAAAAATCAGTCTATTGAGATTTAACCAAGTCTCAATCAACCATGCAGCATTTTGTGCCATCATTTGCAACATTTTTTTCCTATCGGTCGCAACATCCATCTTGCTGGTTGTAGCATGTCTTCCCTCATTGGTTGTAGCACGTCATCGCATCGGTTGCAACATCTTTCATTGACGGTTGTAGCATTTCAGTTAGAACGGTTGTAGCATTTATTGTTGTTGCTTGCAATACAGTTGCAACATTTTTTCGCCGCCGTTTGTAGCATCCAACCGTGCAGATTGTAGCAAAAAAAAACACACTCACGTCACTCGATTGAGACTTCGTTAAATCTCAGTCGACTGAGTTCTAGACACACCCTTATCATAAACTCTCGGTTTATCATCGCCCGCTTAATCCGAACCCTTCACCTTTCATATCAACCACAACTTCATGCCACCGATCACAATTTTCATTTCCATGTATCTAGTTGAAATGTTTACATAATTTTGGAACGGGTCTTTTATGAGTTTGCATGTGCATATATTCAGTAGGCTCTTCATACCATTGCGGCCTGAAAAGATGGAACTTAAGTTTGTTAGCTAGCAAAACTGACTAGTTTCATAGTCGATTTGCTGCGTGGAAACTCTGCGTGACAAGTTGCACGTGTGCTTTCTCAATATTGTCTCTAATTCTTAATCGTATTCTTACTAAAAACTATGGCATATATTTATGTTTTGCATCAAGATATTTTATGATTTTCTTTTCTTCACAAGGTTACAATTTTGTAAACGATATTGCTATTCTCTGATGAATAACACTGTATTTTTGTCAGAAAAGTACTGATATTGCTATTCTCTGATGAATAACACTGTATTTTTGTCAGAAAAGTACTTTGCACAAAGGTACATGACTTCTGGTAGTCTATTAGTACTTAGTAGTGACAGAGCCACAAAAAATCCTTGGGGAGAGGGGGGCTGTAATATAAACCTCCCCCAAAAAATGTTCAGAACTTCGTCCAAGCCCCCTCCCCAACCACCACCACCACCTTCAGCTCCGCCAATTTCTTTTAGCTTACTTGTTGAGACAAGTTTGAAAGCTTAGCAGAGGTAGCCATGCGTATGTGTTGACATCTCTTGCGTTAGACTTCACATTGAAGACCTGGATTGGGATTTGCCCCGGTCCAAGCAAGAGATATCGGGACAATGACCACAACTTCTTCTACAGGTTGTTCCATTGGAGGATTCAATCATTGGTACAATATGTCCTTCAATCATTGGTACAATATGTCCTTAGGTGAATCATCTTCTTGTGATAGGGATATCGTTGACTCAGAGGTTAGCAAGTCACTTGGGTGCTTCCCCATCATGACCTCCAGAGCAACAACATTGAAGTTGTAAACATCACACCTCTATGTTACCCTCATTGTGTATGCAAATTCTGCAATAAAACAACTAGAACCATCTTTGTTAGTGTATTTCCCCAATATGACATTGCTAAGTAGTGCCTAAAATATGCAATGACATTGGTCCAAATAGCATTTTATTGATTTGTGTTTTCTCACTAATTCGGATTTATTTTTCCTTCACTTTTTCTTCAAAAGATTTTGGACTCCTAAAGGTGTATTTTTTGTGGTTCCCATAAAGAATTCTACATAGTTTATTTATGGATGGTTCAAATTATTGTTATTAACTCTAGCTGGCATATTTATAGCCTCTTGATATAGCCATGTGATCGTTCCTATAAGTATATTGTGGCTTTTTTCTCAAAAACGCAGGAGAGTTGTGCATCATTGCACGTGCTTGCAAGCCCCACTAAGTAGCTAAAACAGATGCGCCAGAAGCAAGAGAAAAGACGATGTGAGTCAAAAACCATGACCACGACTAAGACTGTAACGCCCTCGATGCGGCTATATCTCCTACGTGTCGAAGCACGACTTAGAGGCATAACCGCCTTGAAAGCAATGTCGCAAGTGAGGTAATCTTCGCAAACAACCCATGTAATATAAATAAACGGGAAATGATACATAGTTGGCTTACACTCGCCACGTCACACAAATACATAAATAAGTCATTAAATTCATCCAATACACTCAGGGTCCGACTACGGTACCAAAATGAAGAACAACCCCCAAATGCGACAAAATCCCCGATCGCCCCAACTGGGCACCACTACTGATCATATGGGAAAGACACGTAGTAACGGCGAGAGTCTTCATCGAACTCCCACTTGAGCTCGGTCATATCATCTGGAACGGTATCATCGGTCCCTGCATCTGGTTTAGGAAGGAATCTGTGAGTCATGGGGACTCAACAATCTCGCACCCTCGCGATCAAGACTATTTAAGCTTATAGGTAAGGTAAGGTAAGGTATGAGGTGGAGCTGCAGCAAGCGACTAGCATATATGGTGGCTAACATATTCGCAAAAGAGAGCAAGAAGAGAAGGCAAAAGCACGGTCGAAAAACTATGATCAAGAAGTGATCCTAGAACAACCTACGTCAAGCATTACTCCAACACCGTGTTCACTTCCCGGACTCCGCCGAGAAGAGACCATCACGGTTACACACGCGGTTGGGGCATTTTAATTAAGTTAAATTTCATGTTATCTACAACCGGACATTAACAAATTCCCATCTGCCCATAACCGTGGGCACGGCTTTCGAAAGTTCAAATCCCTGCAGGGGAGTCCCAACTTAGCCCATCACAAGCTCTCACGGTCAACGAAGGATATTCCTTCTCCCAAGACAATCCGATCAGACTCGGCATCCCGATTACAAGACATCCTCGACAATGGTAAAACTAAACCAGCAAAGCCACCCGAATGCGCCGACAAATCCCGATAGGAGTTGCACATATCTCGTTCTCAGGGCACACCGGATTGTCCAAGGTTCCGGTAGGCCAGCCCAGAGTTGCCCCTGGTGGCCACCGGCAGCTGACAGGTTGGACCAACACTTAGAGGAGCACTGGCCCGAGGGTTTAAATAAAGATGACCCTTGAGTCCGCAGAACCCAAGGGAAAACAGGCTAGGTGGCGAATGGTAAAACCAATGTTGGGCCATGCTGGAAGAGTTTTATTCAAGGCGAACTGTCAAGGGGTTCCCATTATAACCCAACCGTGTAAGGAACGCAAAATCCGGGAACATAACACCGATATGACGGAAACTAGGGCGGCAAGAGTGGAACAAAACACTAGGCATAAGGCCGAGCCTTCCACCCTTTACCAAGTATATAGATGCATTAATATACCCAAGATAATATTGTGATATCCCAACAATAAACAATGTTCCAACAAGGAACGATCTCCAATCTTCACCTGCAACTAGCAACGCTATAAGAGGGGCCGAGCAAAGCGGTAACATAGCCAAACAACGGTTTGCTAGGACATGGTGGGTTAGAGGTTTGACAAGACAATTTGGAAGGCATGATAAGCAAGTGGTAGGTATCGTAGCATGGGCATAGCAAAAGAGCGAGCATCTAGCAAGCAAAGATAGAAGTGATTTCGAGGGTATGGTCATCTTGCCTGCAAAGTTCTCAGAGTTGCCTTGATCCTCGTAAGCGAACTCAACGGGCTCCTCGTTCACGAACTCGTCTCCCGGCTCTACCCAAACAAGAACAACAAGCAAAAGAGCACAATCAACCACGTGCAATGCTCAAGCAACATGATGCATACATGGGATAATATGCGGGATGCGATATGTGATGCATATGCATGATTTGCAAAGGAATAATTGAACCTGACCTCAACTTGGAAATCCAAGAGTGCCACTGGAAAGGGGAGTTGATTTCGGTTGGAATCGATATAAAGATCACCGGAATCGGATGCACGATTTGGAAATGGCAAGAAAAACAAATATGGCACGGGTGTGCGATAATCAGCAAGTGCCCAACTAAATGCAACAAGATAAATATACTACACACTCAAACATGGCAAAAAAATACATAGCAGGGATCCACTCATGATGCTTGACAAAAGATGAACATTGAGCTACGGCTAATTCATCCAGTAACAGGTTCAAACAAGCATGGCAAAAGTGCAAATGACAACAGGTTTCAGACTTAGTGAAATTAACACAAGTCTGGAATTTATCATTAGGAAGCAATCTTTAGAGCATGAAAACTACATGCTACAGGAACATAACATGGCAAATCAAGGCATGGCATGAAGCTACTCTAAACACATAACAAAAGTCCCTTACTGACCATAAGCCAAAAGGGCACAGAAAATATGATTACACCCATGCAAACATAGCAAATTTTATAAACAGATTCAGACTTAGTGAAATTTCAGGACATGGCAAAAACAGATTCATGTTGGCATGTTAACAAGCTTGATTAACTCACTACATAGTATATCATGGCATGGAACAAAATCTAGCATGGAGTAGACATGAAAATGAAGCTATCCATGTGCAAAGAGACCTCATAGCATACTTGCGTTAAATCACACAAAAAGGACAAAACAACATCATGATGTAAAATGACATGGTTGTGAACTTGCTCAAATGCAGAAAATAATTCCACCACTGGATTCATTGGATTTTTCTACCCCAAAAACATATATAATATGTTGGGGTTGCAGTAGAAAAATCATCACAAGTGCAATAAGTTGAAAACTGCCCAAAATGGAATCTGACAGAATTGGCAATTTCCATATTTGGAATGTCCAGATCTGGACTTGCCTGAAAAGGAAAGCTAGCATATTCTAGAAATGGAAATCGCTGGAGTAAAAGAAAAGGAAAAACATGGGGCTATGGAAGGATGACATGTGGGCCCTGATTGTCAGTGATACGCGGATAGTACCACACCCCAAAAATATACGCGGAACCTGGGGTTCGAACCCGAGACCTCCCGGGTGTGTGCGTGCCTGGGTAACTAGCTCGGCTGCGCTTGTGCTTGTGCCAAGAGGGGGGGGGGCTAGACCCTTTGAAATAGGCGCAAAGGCCAAGCCTTCCCTTTGCTCCTACGCAGAGAAGATGGCGACGTTGCCGGCGGGCAACAGCGGCAACCAGCGGGGCATAGGGACTCCGGCGGGCGTGCAGTAACATGAGACGGTGTAGCTACGGGGCGCGCATATGTAGCGGCTCGAGCTTGAGCTCACGCTCGATTCAGGCGCGGCACGGTGACGATGGCGCTGTGAGGCAGCGAGCAACGCGGATGCGGGAGAGCTGCAGCAGGAGACGCGGCGAAGCGGGGCATGCAAGCCGCGGGCGTGACAGAGGGGATCCCGAGCGGGGGGCACACGGGCATGCTACGGCAGCGACAACAACTACATCTACAAGAAAAGAAAACATGCCTCGCCAGAGCACCGGGAGCGCAGCAAAGACACGGATCGACCAAGCCTCACGGGGTCCTAAATGCCATGGAAAGAAAGGGGGAGGTAGGTGCTTTACCCAGCTCACCCTAGGACATGATGAGGTCGATGGAGGCGAGCCGGAGACGACGTGAGGGAGCTCTGAACTTGCCGGGGCTATTGTCGTGAAGCAGGGGAGGAAGAGGATGACGGGGAGGTAGATCCAGGGGCCGTGGCGTCGCGTGCGTGCAGGCAGGGGACAGAGAGGTACTTGACGACCCTCTCCACGGCAGTAGGCGGGTCAGAGACGACGTGGACGGCTACCCCGAGCTCGAGCTCTTGCTCGACGAGGCCATGGTGGGCAGGGTGAGGGCACGGCGCGCGACGCTAAACTAGGCGGCGGTGAGGCAGGTAGAGGAGGGGGATCGGTCGAGGAGGAACCCTAGGACGCGGGGGACAAGTTTATAGGGGGCTAGGGAGCTTCTCCGACCGTCAAATCGACCGGACGCCGACGTGGCTCCTGTGGATGAGCTGCCGTACAGGGGAGACGACGCTCTTGTCGCAAGCAGGCTGGATGGGCTGCGCTAGCTGGGCTGGCCGGTGCCTAGGTGGGCTGCTGGCTGCGGGAGGCCCAGGTGGATGCATCAGGAGGCTTCTCCCTTTTCTTTAGATCTGTGAATTTAAATACCGCTATAGAAAAGGAAAAAATTCAGGGAGGTAGGAGAGGTATTTGGCAGAAATAAAAATAGCCTCAAGCTCCTGGAATTATGGGCCATTTGAATAAATTGCTTTGGGGATTTTTAAAGGAAGAAAATTAAATCAAGTTAGAATTAAATTCAAACTTGAGTCAATTTTTAACCTAACCAAAACAAATTCAAATGAGTTGAAAATTGGCAGAGAGGATGTAGGCATGGTGCCAGATTTATAGGGAGAAGAAGAACATTAATGGAGTAGTGCAATATGGCACTTGCAAGAAAAGAAAAGAAAGGGAAGGAGAGGGGGGTGATGGTTCAAAGGTTTGAGAGGGTGACAAGGGGTAATGCACATGATGCTCATGGCAACAACATGAATGACCAAATGCAACATGAGATGGCATAGAGAAAAATGACAAGCAATGAAAAGGCAAAGCAAAGGGAAACAAAGCAAACCCGAAATGAAACCCTCAAATAGGAAAACCACATGGTATTGAACACGACAAGGCTGGATACATTGCCAAAATTTGGAAGTTTTACATCTGGGGTGTTACAACACTCCACCAGTACGAAAGGATCTCATGCCGAGATCTAGGACTGGAAAAACTCCGGGTACTCAGAACGGAGGTGATCCTCGCGTTCCCAGCTGGCTTCACGGTCGGAATGGTGTGACCACTTGACTTTGAGGAATTTGATTGACTTGTTGCGAGTCTTGCGCTCAGTTTCTTCAAGAATAGCAACTGGGTGCTCACGATAAGACAGGTCTTCTTGGAGATCAATGTCTTCGAAGTTGACGATGCGGTCAGGGGTCTTGAAGCACTTGCGGAGTTGAGACACGTGAAACACGTCGTGCACGTTTGCAAAGTTGGAGGGAAGCTCAAGTTGATAGGCGAGATCGCCTCTCTTGCTGACGATCTTGAAAGGACCCACGTATCTAGGGGCAAGCTTCCCTTTGATGCCGAAGCGACGAGTACCTTTCATTGGAGAGACGCGGAGGTAAACATGGTCTCCGATCTCGAAAGCCAAATCACGATGCTTACTATCATAGTAGCTCTTCTGGCGCGATTGCGCGACTTTGAGGTTATCACGAATGACTTTGCACATCTCTTATGCCTCTGTGATCAAGTCATTTCCAAGAAGTTGACGTTCACCGGTCTCTGACCAGTTAAGAGGAGTACGACACTTCCTGCCATAGAGAATTTCAAATGGGGCCTTTCCCGAACTCGCTTGGAAGCTGTTGTTGTAGGAGAAATCGGCATATAGAAGACAATCTTCCCACTTCATACCGAAGGAGATAACGCAAGCCCTGAGCATATCTTCGAGAATCTGATTGACATGCTCGACTTGGCCACTAGTTTGAGGATGAAAAGCTATGCTGAAACGGATGTTGGTGCCCATGGCCTTTTGAAAAGAATCCCAAAACTTCAAGGTGAAGATGTTGCCACGATCTGAAGAAATCAACTGCGGAATGGCGTGCAGAGAGACAATCCGAGAGGTATATAGCTCTGCCAATTGAGCTGTTGTGATGGATTCTTTGATAGGAAGGAAATGAGCCACTTTAGTGAGTTTGTCGATGACAACGAATATAGCATCATTGCCACGCTTGGACTTTGGAAACCCAGTCACGAAGTCCATCTCAATGTGGTCAAACTTCCATTCTGGAATGGCAAGAGGTTGGAGGAGACCAGCTGGTCGTTGGTGTTCTGCCTTCACTCTTCTGCAAACATCACATTCATTCACGAACTGAGCAGTCTCGCACTTCATTCGAGTCCACCAATACGACTGCTTGAGGTCATGGTACATCTTTGTACTTCTCGGGTGGATAGAGAGGAGTGAATTGTGAGCCTCATTCATATTGACTTTACGAAGGTCACCTTTAGGCACAACAATGCGATCCTCAAAGAATAGAGTATCCTTGTCATCAAGGCGATAGCACTTGTACTTGGGTTGACTCTTGGCAATCCCAATCTTCACCTTCTTCACCATAGCATCAAGAAGTTGAGCCTCACGAATCTGATCTTCCAAAGTAGGAGAGACTTGGAGGTTGGCGAGGAAACCTTGAGGAACAACTTGCATATTGAGTTTGCAGAAAGCTTCACAAAGCTCGGGTTGGTAAGGCTTGAGAATCAAACTGTTGCAGTAAGCCTTCCTGCTCAATGCATCAGCAATAACATTGGCCTTGCCTGGAGTATATTCAATACTCGGATTATACTCTTGAATCATTTCGACCCAACGAGTCTGCCTGAGGTTGAGATTAGGCTGAGTGAAGATGTACTTGAGACTCTTGTGGTCAGTGAAGATGTCCACTTTTCTTCCCAATAAGAGATGTCTCCAAGTCAAAAGAGCATGAACAACTGCCGCCAACTCGAGGTCATGAGCGGGGTAGTTCTTTTCATTGGGCTTCAACTGGCGAGAAGTATAGGCCACAACTTTCTTCTCTTGCATCAACACTGCACCAAGACCTTGAAGGGAAGCATCACAAAAGACCTCGAACGGTTTGGATTCATCAAGAGGAGTCAAAACTAGAGCAGTGACTAATTTCTCTTTCAGGGTGTTGAAAATGATGTCACATTCAGGAGACCAAACGTACTTCATGTGCTTCTGGAGGAGGTTGGAAAGAGGCTTCGCGATCTTTGAAAAGTTCTCAACGAACCTTCGACAATAGCTTGCGAGACCAAGGAAGATGTGGAGTTGCTTCACATTCTAAGGTGGTTCCCAATTCACAATTGCAGACACCTTCTCAGGATTCACCGCTATGCCCTTGGCAGAGATGATATGCCCAAGATAGAGAACCTCATCAAGCCAAAACTCGCACTTTGAAAACTTGGCATAGAACTGATGTTCTCTGAGCTTATCGAGCACCAAACGCAAGTGCTTGGCATGATCCTCCTTGTTCTTGGAAAAAACCAAAATGTCATCGAGGTAGACCAAGACGAAGTCATTTGTGTAGGTGTTGAAGATGAAGTTCATCATGCGAGAGAATGTTGGCGGAGCGTTGACGAGGCCAAAAGACATGATAGTGTATTCATAGGAACCATAGCTTGTTCTGAAAGCTGTCTTGGGGATATCCTCTTCACGAATGCGAATCTGATGACAGCCCATATCGAGATCAAGCTTGGAGAATACTTGAGCACCTTTGAGTTGTTCAAACAGCTCGTTGATGTTGGGAAGTGGGTACTTGTTCTTTATAGTCTTCTTGTTCAATGGACGGTAGTCAACACAGAGTCGGTCCGTTCCATCCTTCTTCTTCACAAAGAGAACTCCACAAACCCACGGAGAAGAACTAGATCGGATGAGACCCATTCTCTCTTGTTCATCGAGTTGCTTCTTCAGCTCCTTCAACTCTTTAGGTCCCAGCTTGTAAGGACGTTTGCGAACAGGTTCCGTGCTAGGCTCAAGATCGATGACAAATTCAACTTGTCGGTGCGGAGGCATTCCTGGAAGCTCTTCTGGAAAGACGTCTTGATATTCGCAAACGACCAGAATTTGAGAGATGGCATCCAACTCATCCTTCTCATTGAGAGAAAATAGACGAATGGTATCATCCCTTGCGGCAAAGACAATTACATCCTCAGACGAATGAGTCAATTGAATCTGCCTGGCAGCACAATCAAGCTGAGCCTTGTGCTTAGAAAGCTAGTCCATTCCGAGAATAAGATCAATATCCGAGTCACCCAGAACAGTAGGAGAAGACAGAAACTTGTAGTCACCCAAAGTGATAGTACCGGAACAATGGAGTTAGCGTTCATGCGTTTACCAAGAGAGACAACTGTTATCGGTCTAGGCAAAACTTGCAAAGCCAACTCATGCTTAGATGTAAATGGTCTCGAGATGAAACAATGCGATGCACCAGTGTAAAAAAGAACTTTTGCAGGAATATCTTTAACAGGAAGGTTACCCATGATGACATCTGACAAGTCCTCTGCCTGAGCTGCATTCATCAAGTTGACCTTGGCGTGCTTGGGGTTATGCTTGACCACTGCGGTGCTGGCAGACGTCACAGGAGGAGGAGGAGGGAGACGCCTCTGATTGAAGCATTTGTTGGCATAGTGACCCTTCTGTTGGCACTTGTTGCACGTGACCTCTGAAATTGGACGGTGATACGGAGCACTTGATCTTGGATCTTGAGACGAAGTCTTGTTCTGAAAGCCTGGGTTGGGTGGGGGGGAAGATCCATTGCCACCTTTGCTCTTCTGCTGATAAGGCTGACGGAACGGAGGAGGAGGAAGCCAATACTTTTGCTGCTTAGCCACTTGAGTTGAGGAAGAAGGAGTCGCATCTCTGACTCGCTTCTTGGAAGCATCGCACTTCAGGTGGGCAGCCTCTTGCTTCATTGCCATGTTGTAAAACTCATCGTACTTCTTGGGCTCAAAAAGGACGAGAGCAAGTTGTAGTTCTTCTCTGAGACCACCCCTGAACTGGTATATCATGCTCTTCTCGTCAGTGATGTCTTGCTTGGCGAAACGAGCAAGCCTCTGGAACATGATGTTGTACTGGTAAACAGACATAGTGCCTTGCTTCAGGTTGCGGAATTCCTCACGATTGCTCTCAACCACACTCTGAGGAATATGATGTGATTTGAAGTCTTGACGGAATTCATCCCAGGTAATAGCACGGCCTCCTCTGGAATCTTTGTATTGCTGAAACCATTCTGCAGCTTGGTCTTTGAGTTGGAAGGAGGCAAACTTGACAAAGTCCTCAGGCCTGACGTTACTGCACTCAAAATGCTTGCAGATATCCACGAGCCAATCATCAGCATCTGAGGCCTCGACACAGTTGCTGAAAATCTTTGGCTGGTTAGCGAGGAACTGGTTGAGTGTAGCAAACTGATTCTGATTGTTGCCATGGCCTTGGTTGCGCTCTTGCAGAATTTGCATGATCAGCTGTGTGTTTGCATTGGTAGCGGCCATCACAGCTTGCCATGCCTCCGGAGGTGGAGGTGGAGGTGGTGGTGGCGGATCCTGATTCTGATTCTGATTGTTGCCCTTAGCAGGAGCCATCCTGAAGAGGGTGACATCCGTTAGCATCTTGACAGGCAATAATTCAAGCTGAATCAAAAGGATTGAAATTGCAACATAAAGTCTTCACATCCGAACCAAATGAACGAATGCATTCCAATTGAAATGGTCACATATCCATAAATTGAGAAGCCACTTCGAATTGAGGTAGAAGAATATAAAACAAGGTACGGACAAGAACAAATACTTGGTGAGGATTACCCAATCCCAAACCAAATATCCACGGAAGAAGGACTAGAGCTACACGAATTCCCACCTATGAAACTCCCGAACCTTTCCGGTTATGCAATCAGGTGTTGGGGATACAGGGGAAGCATAATATCTCACCCAAAGCTAACAAATCCTACATCCAGCTGTATCCATCCTTCAACACATAACCAAGAAACCTTCGGAAATCATTTACCTCAACCTTCGAAAAGCATCCATTATACAAGTTATGGCAATACTCCCAAACTCCCGCCCCAGTACTGGGTGGTGTCGAGGTTAACTCACCAACAACTGCATAAAAGAGATTTTTGATGTCGGAGAAACTTAGGTATTCCAGAATCTCAACGATAAAATTGTGACGACAACACCTCGGAGCTCAACTCCCCGGGACACTGCCACAACCCCTAAATGACAGGAGGCACCAAGAACAATGTTCTCGTCACAAAACCATCGGAACGATTCCAAGAAACCCGCGTGATCCTAATTTTTTTAGTGAAATTTTAGAAGAGAAGAGTCAAAACTCTACGTCAAGATGCCTCACTAGAGCGACGAAGGGACTGAGGAGTAAAAAGAATTCCTAACTCTCCGATATATAATTCCTAAACGACTCAAAACATTCTTCTAGACTCAACAACGCCAACGATTCGATCAAGCAGGGGGCTCCTAAGGTTGGGGAAGGCTCTGATTACCAACTTGTAATGCCCTCGATGCGGCTATATCTCCTACGTGTCGAAGCACGACTTAGATGCATAACCGCATTGAAAGCAATGTCGCAAGTGAGGTAATCTTAGCAAACAACCCATGTAATATAAATAAAGGGGAAAGGATACATAGTTGGCTTACACTCGCCACGTCACACAAATACATAAATAAGTCATTACATTAATCCACTACACCCAGGGTCCGACTACGGTACCAACATGAAGAACAACCCCCAAATGCGACAAAATCCCGGATCGCCCCAACTGGGCACCACTACTGATCATCTGGGAAAGACACGTAGTAACGGCGAGAGTCTTCATCAAACTCCCACTTGAGCTCGTTCATATCATCTGGAACGGTATCATCGGTCCCTGCATCTGGTTTAGGAAGGAATCTGTGAGTCACGGGGACTCAGCAATCTTGCACCCTCGTGATCAAGACTATTTAAGCTTATAGGTAAGGTAAGGTATGAGGTGGAGCTGCAGCAAGCGACTAGCATATATGGTGGCTAACATATTCGCAAAAGAGAGCGAGAAGAGAAGGCAAAAGCACGGTCGAACAACTATGATCAAGAAGTGATCCTAGAACAACCTACGTCAAGCATTACTCCAACGCCGTGTTCACTTCCCGGACTCCGCCGAGAAGAGACCATCACGGTTACACACGCGGTTGGGGCATTGTAATTAAGTTAAGTTTCATGTTATCTACAACCGGACATTAACAAATTCCCATCTGCCCATAACCGTGGGCACGGCTTTCGAAAGTTCAAATCCCTGTAGGGGAGTCCCAATTTAGCCCATCACAAGCTCTCACGGTCAACGAAGGATATTCCTTCTCCCAAGACAATCCGATCAGACTCGGCATCCCGGTTACAAGATATCCTCGACAATGGTAAAACTAAACCAGCAAAGCCACCCAAATGCGCCGACAAATCCCGATAGGAGCTGCACATATCTCGTTCTCAGGGCACACCGGATTGTCCAAGGTTCCGGTAGGCCAGCCCAGAGTTGCCCCTGGTGGCCACCGGCAGCTGACAGGTTGGACCAACACTTAGAGGAGCACTGGCCCGGGGGTTTAAATAAAGATGACCCTTGAGTCTGCGGAACCCAAGGGAAAAGAGGCTAGGTGGCGAATGGTAAAACCAATGTTGGGCCATGCTGGAAGAGTTTTATTCAAGGCGAACTGTCAAGGGGTTCCCATTATAACCCAACCGTGTAAGGAACGCAAAATCCGGGAACATAACACAGATATGACAGAAACTAGGGCGGCAAGAGTGGAACAAAACACTAGGCATAAGGCCGAGCCTTCCAACCTTTACCAAGTATATAGATGCATTAAGATAAACAAGATAATATTGTGATATCCCAACAATAAACAATGTTCCAACAAGGAACGATCTCCAATCTTCACCTGCAACTAGCAACACTATAAGAGGGGCTGAGCAAAGAGGTAACATAGCCAAACAACGGTTTGCTAGGACATGGTGGGTTAGAGGTTTGACACGGAAATTTGGGAGCCATGATAAGCAAGTGGTAGGTATCATAGCATAGGCATAGCAAAAGAGTGAGCATCTAGCAAGCAAAGATAGAAGTGATTTCGAGGGTATGGTCATCTTGCCTGCAAAGTTCTCAGAGTTGCCTTGATCCTCGTAAGCGAACTCAACGGGCTCCTCATTCACGAACTCGTCTCCCGGCTCTACCCAAACAAGAACAACAAGCAAAAGAGCACAATCAACCACGTGCAATGCTCAAGCAACATGATGCAAACATGGGATGATATGCAGGATGCGATATGTGATGCATATGCATGATTTGCAAGGAAATGATTAAACCTGGCCTCAACTTGGAAATCCAAGAGTGCCACTGGAAAGGGGAGTTGATTTCGGTTGAAATCGATATAAAGATCACCGGAATCAGATGCACGGTTTGGAAATGGCAAGCAAAACAAATATGGCACAGGTCTGCGATAATCAGCAAGTGCCCAACTAAATGCAACAAGATAAATATACTACAGCACTCAAACATGGCAACAAAATACATGGCAGGGATCCACTCATGATGCTTGACAAAAGATGAACACTGAGCTACGGCTAATTCATCCAGTAACAGGTTCAAACAAGCATGGCAAAAGTGCAAATGACAACAGGTTTCAGACAGTGAAATTAACACAAGTCTGGAATTTATTATCAGGAAGCAATCTTTAGAGCATGAAAACTACATGCTACAGGAACATAACATGGAAAAGCAAGGCATGGCATGAAGCTACTCTAAACACATAACAAAAGTCCCTTACTGACCATAAGCCAAAAGGGCACAGAAAATATGATTACACCCATGCAAACGTAGCAAGTTTTATAAACAAATTCAGACTTAGTGAAATTTCAGGACATGGCAAAAACAGATTCATGTTGGCATGTTAACAAGCTTGATTAACTCACTACATAGTATATCATGGCATGGAACAAAATCTATCATGGAGTAGACATGAAAATGAAGCTATCCATGTGCAAAGCGACCTCATAGCATACTTGCATTAAATCACACAAAAAGGACAAAACAACATCATGATGTAAAATGACATGTTTGTGAACTTGCTCAAATGCAGAAACTAATGCCACCACTGGATTCATTGGATTTTTCTACCCCCAAAACATATATAATATGTTGGGGTTGCAGTAGAAAAATCATCACAAGTGCAATAAGATGAAAACTGCCCTAAATGGAATCTGACAGAATTGGCAATTTCCATATTTGGAATGTCCAGATCTGGACTTGCCTGAAAAGGAAAGCTAGCATATTCCAGAAATGGAAATCGTTGGAATAAAAGAAAAGGAAAAACATGGGGCTATGGAAGGATGACAGGTGGGCCCTGATTGTCAGTGATACGCGGATAACACCACACCCCAAAAATATACGCGGAACCTAGGGTTCGAACCCGAGACCTCCCGGGTGTGTGCGTGCCTGGGTAACCAGCTCGGCTGCGCTCGTGCTTGCGCCAAGAAGGGGGGGCTAGACACTTTGAAATAGACGCGAAGGCCAAGCCTTCCCTTTGCTCCTACACAGAGAAGATGGCGACGTCGCCGGCGGGCAACGGCGGCAACCAGCGGGGCATAGGGACTCCGGCGGGCGTGCGGGAACATGAGACGGTGTAGCTACGGGGCGCGCATATGCAGCGGCTCGAGCTTGAGCTCGCGCTCGATTCGAGCGCGGCATGGCGACGATGGCGCCATGAGGAAGCGAGCTACGCGGACGCGGGAGAGCTGCAGCAGGAGACGCGGCGAAGCGGGGCATGCAAGTCGCGGGCGCGACAGAGGGGATCCCGAGCGGGGGCACACGGGCATGCTACGACAGCGACAACAACTACATCTACAAGAAAAGAAAACATGCCTCGCCAGAGCACCGGTAGCGCAGCAAAGACACGGATCGACCGAGCCTCACGGGGTCCTAAATGCCATGGAAAGAAAGGGGGAGGTAGGTGCTTTACCCAGCTCACCCTAGGACACGATGAGGTCGACGGAGGCGAGCCGGAGACGACACGAGGGAGCTCTGAACTTGACGGGGTTGTTGTCCATGAAGCAGGGGAGGAAGAGGATGACAGGGAGGTAGATCCAGGGGCCGTGGTGTCGTGTGCGTGCAGGTAGGGGATGGAGAGGTACTTGACGGCCCTCTCCACGGCAGCAGGCGGGTCGGAGATGACGTGGACGGCTACCCTGAGCTCGAGCTCTTGCTCGGCAAGGCCATGGCGGGCAGGGCGAGGGCAAGGCGCGCGACGCTAAACTAGGCGGCGGTGAGGCAGGTAGAGGAGGGGGATCGGTCGAGGAGGAACCCTAGGACGCGGGGACAAGTTTATAGGGGGCTAGGGAGCTTCTCCGGCCGTCAAATCGACCGGACGCCGACGTGGCTCCTATGGATGAGCTGCCGTACAGGGGAGACGACGCTCCTGTCGCAAGCAGGCTGGATGGGTTGCACTAGCTGGGCTGGCCGGTGCCTAGGTGGGCTGCTGGCTGCGGGAGGCCCAGGTGGATGCATTGGGAGGCTTCTCCCTTTTCTTTAGATCTGTGAATTTAAATACCGTTGTAGAAAAGGAAAAATCCAGGGAGGTAGGAGAGGTATTTGGCAGAAATAAAAATAGCCTCAAGCTCCTGGAATTATGGGCCATTTGAATAAATTGCTTTGGGGATTTTTAAAGGAAGAAAATTAAATCAAGTTTGAATTAAATTCAAACTTGAGTCAATTTTTAACCTAACCAAAACAGATTCAAATGAGTTGAAAACTGGCAGAGAGGATGTAGGCATGGTGCCAGATTTATAGGGAGAAGAAGAACATTAATGGAGTAGTGCAATATGGCACTTGCAAGAAAAGAAAAGAAAGGGAAGGAGATGGGGGTGATGGTTGAAAGGTTTGAGAGGGTGACAAGGGGTAATGCACATGATGCTCATGGCAACAACATGAATGACCAAATGCAACATGAGATGGCATAGAGAAAATGACAAGCAATGAAAAGGCAAAGCAAAGGGAAACAAAGCAAACCCAAAATGAAACCCTCAAAGAGGAAAAATTTGGAAGTATATTGTGGCTTTTTTCTCGAAAACGCAGGAGAGTTGTGCATCATTGCACATGCTTGCAAGCCCCACTAAGTAGCTAAAACGGATGCGCCAGAAGCAAGAGAAAAGACGATGTGAGTCAAAAACCATGACCACGACTAAGACCCTCCCCTGATCAATCTAGCCAAGAGCTTAGCCCATCCAAGGACCAAAGATATGCTTCATCTTTAATGGCCAGCAACACCATTTGGACATTAGGGAGACTCCTATTGAAGACAATAATTTCAAGGCTTCCAAATCATCCAAGAACAAAGAGTGATTAAGGAGTGAGGGAGTCCTGGATTAGGGGGTGTTCGGGTAGCCGGACTATACCTTCAGCTGGACTCTTGGACTATGAAGATACAAGATTGAAGGCTTCGTCCCGTGTCCGGATGGGACTTTCCTTGGCGTGGAAGGCAAGCTTGGCAATGCGGATATTCAAGATCTCCTGCCATTGTAACCGACTCTATGTAACCCTAACCCTATCCGGTGTCTATATAAACCGGAGGGTTGTAGTCCGTAGGCAATCAACTCCATACACAACAATCATACCATAGGCTAGCTTCTAGGGTTTAGCCTCCTTGATCTCGTGGTTGATCTACTCTTGTACTACCCATATCATCAATATTAATCAAGCAGGAGTAGGGTATTACCTCCATCGAGAGGGCCCGAACCTGGGTAAAAAACATCTTGTCCCTCGTCTCCTGTTACCATCCGGCCTTGACGCACAGTTCGGGACCCCCTACCCGAGATCCGCCAGTTTTGACACCGACATTGGTGCTTTCATTGAGAGTTCCTCTGTGCTGTCACAATCAGGAAGGATGCCTCCTCCCGTCTTTAAAGACGGTGCCGTTGCTAAGGGAGCCTTGGCTGTCGGCCAAACCCTCCGGCTAGGTGGTTTCCTCATGACCGCCTGTTCGGCTGTTGCGCCGACGGTGACCTCTCGGGTCATCAAAAGCAACCTACACGTTAGCTCGGAGCTCGTCGAGCAGCTAGATCCAATGGAGCTCTCTTCCATAAACGAGCTCTTGGATCGCATCGCCGCCCTGGGGGTCGCTACGGATTACGACCAGGTTGGGCTTAAACCCGATCTAAGAGAAATTAACTCTCCCCAAGTCATCCACCACGTTGCCGTGGTAGAGGCGCAGTGCGGCGACCCTTCATCTATTTTAAGGACTAGCTACGTCCGAATTCCCGACTCCTCCAAGCCGGATACCCGCGGAGAGGAGGATGTAACTCAAGACCTGAGCTTAGGATCAGGCAACGGGCTAGATTCGTTGGACAACATCCAAGAATCCAAACTTCAGAGTTCGGAAACTCTTCGGCCTCCGAATCTTGGATTGGGTGAGGTTTCAGATTCAACGACACCCGCCCACCCGAACATAAGCGATCTCTCCCAAATCAGGCAAAGGCCCGAGGAAACAGTACATCATTACTGGGCCAGATTCCTCCTGGTTATGAACAGGATAAAGGATTGCCGCGAGGGAGACGCAATCTCAATTTTCTGCCGTAATTGCACGGACGAGGGAATCCTTAACGCCGTAAGTCGTCGTGATATTACACGCTTCGCTGACTTGGCGTCCATAGTACAAAAATACTGTGCGATGGAAAGCGCCTGGAAAACCGAAATAAAGTTTTGGGATAATCCGGCCTTGAATAGTAATCCCATCCGAATTAAGAGGGTGCATCATCATAGGACACCTGGGATAAACACCAAAAAACCAAAACCCTCTACAGGGCATGGAACCGTACTGGAAAGGTGGCTTGATGGACCCTGTAGAATTCACAGTACAGAGGACGCCACACCAACTCACAGCCTTAGAGCATGTTGGATACTCTGGCAGGTGGCCAAAATTGGCGAGGACCTCTTAATTCTGGAGGCCGCAGAAAGCCAGCCCAAGGACACCAGTACCATTCTCACAGTCTTCAAGACTTTCGCATCAAACAATATGCGAAAAAGAACACTCCGCAGCCTCGCCGAAGTCTATCAAGTTGCAACAATAAATCCATGGAGCGACACTGCTATTACCTTCAACACAAGTGATGAACCTAGATTCCGAACAGCCCGAGCACCAGCCGCATTGGTCCTCAGTCCCATAGTGGACGGCTTTCGCCTCACCAAGGTGCTCATGGATGGAGGCAGCGGACTGAACCTCATTTATGAGGAAACCCTTCAAAAAATGGAAATAGACTGGAACCGCATCGAGCGAAGCAGCACAACCTTTAGAGGAATAATCCCCAGTCGGGAAGCGCGCAGCACAGGAAAAATCACACTAGATGTGGTGTTCGGCACGCCGGATAATTACAGGTCCGAAGAAGTCACGTTTCAGGTGGCCCCGTTTAAGATCGGATATAACGCTTTACTAGGGCGAGAAGCATTCACAATCTTCCAAGCAATACCCCATTACGGGTACATGAAGCTTAAGATGCCCGGGCCGAATGGAATTATCACTCTAGCTAGTGATCCGGACATAGCACTCCGCGCCGACAACAAGACGGCTGCATTAGCCCTTGAGGCGCTATCCGAAGCCTTAGTGGCCGAGGAACTGACTGCGCTGCGCTCCACGGTTAACAGGGATGATGTGATACTCGATAAGAGATCCAAATTGACATCATTCAAGCCAGCCGACGAAATAGTCAAATTCCAGGTCCATCCAACGGACCCCAATAAAACAGCTTCAATCGGGGCATGACTGAACCCTGATGCAGACGCCGCACTACGAGAGTTCCTACGAGAGAACTGAGACATCTTCGCCTGGCACCCTTCAGACATGCCAGGGATCCCACGCAGGCTGGCCGAACACAGCTTAAATATCCTAAAAGGATTTAAACCTATCAAGCAAGCCCTTCGGCGTTTTTCCGAACCCAAGAGACAGGCTATGGGAGAGGAGCTAGCCAAGCTATTGGAGGCCGGATTCATCAGAGACATAAAACATCCGGACTGGCTAGCAAACCTGGTGATGGTACCAAAGAAGGACAAATCCTGGCGCCTGTGTGTCGACTTTAAAGACCTTAACAAGGCTTGCCCAAAGGATCCCTTCCCCCTCCCCCGCATCGACCAAATTATCGATGCCACCACAGGACACAATTTGTTGTGTTTCCTCGACGCATACTCCGGTTACCATCAAATCAAGATGGCAGAATCAGACCAAGCTGGAATAGCATTCATCACACCATACGGCCCATTCTGCATCAACACAATGCCCTTCGGGCTAAAAAACGCTGGCGCAACATATCAGCGCATGATCCAGACATGTCTGGCAAATCAGATCGGCAAAACAGTGGAGGCGTATGTGGACGATGTGGTCGTCAAATCAAGACATGTCGAATCTCTAGTAGACGACTTGAGGCTTACATTCGATAACCTCTGAAAATATGACATCTAGCTCAACTCGGAAAAATGCGTCTTTGGCGTTCCAGCCGGAAAGCTCTTGGGCTTCATTGTATCCGGTAGAGGAACTGAAGCAAATCCAGCCAAGATCCGAGCTTTGTCACAATTGGATATCCCAAAGGACCTCAAACAAATACAAAAATTAACCGGATGCGTGGCGGCTTTAAGCCGCGTCATCTCCCGCTTGGGAGAAAAGGCACTACCCCTCTATCGCCTCCTTCGGCGCACCGAACACTTCGAGTGGACGGAGGCCGCCACGGCCGGACTTGATGAAATAAAAGCCATATTGGCAACAAACCCAGTCCTGGCCGCGCCGAACACCGGCGAACCAATGTTATTGTACATTGCAGCAACACATCAAGTTGTCAGCGCAGTACTCGTTGTCGAGCGGGAAACGGATGGACACAAATTCCCCCTTCAAAGGCCGGTCTACTACGTATCCACCGTCCTCACTCCATGCAAATCACGGTACCCGCATTATCAAAAGATTGCATACGCGGTATTCATGGCATCCCTGAAGCTACGACACTACTTTCAAGAGTGTTCCATAACAGTAGCCTCGGAAGTACCACTCAACGATATTATCAACAACCACGACGCAATGGGCCGGATTGCAAAATGGGCCATCGAGCTCCTCCCGTTCGATATAACCTATAAGCCACGGCGAGCTATTAAATTGCTCGCAAGTTTTGGCCGACTTCGTCGCAGAATGGACGGAGGCCGAGCTCCCTAAAGAGTACGGCACATATTCAAACTGGATTATGCATTTCGACGGCTCCAAAATGTTGGCCGGACTGGGGGCTGGCGTCGTCCTGACGTCCCCCACAGGAGACACAGTCCAATATGTGCTCCAGATCATGTACACGGATTCCAACAATGCAGCCGAATATGAGGCCCTCCTACATGGTCTCCGGATAGCAGTATCCATGGGTATCCAGCGCCTAGAGGTACGCGGGGATTCAAACCTCGCGATATCCCAAATAAATGGAGACTTCGACGCCAAGGACCCAAAAATGGCAGCTTACCGCAACGCCGTCCTAAAAATGTCAGCTCGGTTCGAAGGGCTGGAGTTTCACCATATAGCCCGAGAAAACAATCAAGCAGCGGACGTCCTGGCACGCATCGGAGCAAACGCGATGCAGTCCCCCCAACATCTTTTTGGAAAGATTGTTCAAGCCATCCGTAGCATGGGAGGGGGAACCCGCAAATAACAGCCCGGACCCAGCCGCACCACTCGACGCCGAACAATCTGACACAATTGGAGGCTCTGCCAATGAAATTACACCTTCAGCCCACGTAATAATGGCGGTCATCGCCCCGTGGACAGAACCATTCCTAGCCTACCTTACTAGGCAGGAACTCCCGGAGGACCAAAACGAGGCCCGCTGCATAGTGCGGCGATCTAAAGCCTATAGAGTCCATGAGGGAGAGCTTTATAAGAAAAGCACTACCGGAGTCCTTCAAAGGTGCATCTCCGAAGAGGAAGGGCGGAACCTTCTGGCTGAAATTCATGCCGGACTCGGTGGTCACCACGCCGCTGCTCGGTCCCTTGTTAGCAAGGCTTTCCGTACAGGCTTTTATTGGCCGACGGCCCGGGCAGACGCTCAGGACCTAGTCCAACGATGCGCTGGTTGCCAACTTTTTGCCAACCAAAGCCATATGCCACCCACCGCACTCCAAACTATACCCATCACCTGGCCTTTTGCGGTCTGGGGGCTTGACATGGTCGGACCCCTTAAAGGTGGGACCGATAGGAAAAAATACTTACTGGTCATGGTGGATAAATTCACCAAATGGATAGAAGCCAAGCCTGTTAAAACGGCCGAATCCGGACCTGTGATAGACTTCATATCCGGGGTTGTACACCGTTATGGCGTCCCCCACAGCATCATAACCGATAACGGTACAAACTTTACCGCCGACGAGGTAAAACTCTGGTGCAAAAACATGGGCATCAAGCTCGATTATGCTTCCGTCTATCACCCACAAACCAACGGCCAGGTCGAACGTGCAAATGGTCTTATCATGAGCGGCATTAAACCCAGACTGGTGCGGTCCCTCAAGGAATCTAACACGCACTGGGTAGAGGAGCTCGACTCCGTGCTATGGGGGCTGCGGACCACGCCAAATCGCACCACCGGATACACACCATTTTTTATGGTGTACGGCGCAGAGGCAGTTCTGCCCTGCGACATAATTCATGACTCACCTAGAGTGCGCATGTACGAAGAAAGAGAAGCCGAGCTCGATCGGCAGGACAACTTGGACGCCTTGGAGGAGGAGCGTGACGTGGCAAAAGCCCGTTCCGCATTTTATCAACAGCAGGCCCGAAGATATCAAAGCAGAGAAGTACGGGCCAAAAATTACAATGTTGGCGAACTAGTTCTACGCCTGCCGGATAAGAAAAAGGACAAACTCAAGCCCAAGTGGGAAGGTCCATTCATAATCGACCAAGTCCTGACTGGCGGGGCGTACCGCCTGCGAGATGCGTCGGATAACCGACTCGAGCCGAACCCGTGGAACGCCACCCGTCTCCGAAGATTCTATGCCTAGCGCCGGACTCTGTGTTCGTCTCCTTCCTCTGTCCATTTTTTGCATTTTTCTGTCTTACATTTCTCTCCTTCCCCTCTTTTCTTTTATAGCCCTTAAAGGCTCATCTAGTGACGCGCCACTCGCGCTCATTAAACCTGGGGGCTTCTTTAACAGAAGCTTATTTATACGGGCTTCACGCCCAACACATGCGTCAAACTTCCGCATGTACCTTTTTCTTCACCATTATATGCATCGATATGACTTAAGTTTTGGCCAAGCTGGGTTGCCTGGCTCCTGTGCTTACCCCTACGTTCCCGATTGTTCGGCTAGGCGGTAAAGGGAGCACCTCTGCGATTGTTACTGCCGGGTCAGCCGGATGTGTACCTCAGACTGGGTGAAGCCGAAAGCTAGCGTTCTTAAGGGAATATTCGGTCGGTGAGATAAAAGATGATCTTTTTACTCATTCTATGCGCCCCCAGATGCTTTTTTCTGCGTCTTTTTACGCAGTCCGGACATGCACTTTAGGGCATGCCTCCCAGCGAAAGGAACCCCTAACGGAACTATTCTCTCTGGAAGATGTTTCTTACTAACCATGTAATATAACATAACTAGTTGGGCACTTGTCTGATAAAGCACTAATGACCCCTACGCCTGGTCTCCACGCATACCACGGTTCTTATATAACCGCTATGGTATTCGGACACACTCCGGACCGTCAGGTCCCGAGGTTGAAGCGAAAAGGTCGGCAACGACAAACGATCTACAATCCGGCTAGAAGGCATTACACATGTCAATTCAAAATTACATAGTCATTCTGACTGATTGTATTCCTCTTCTATACCATCTAACAGGCTGTCTAATTTACAGTCCTGCTGGGAATACTTCGCGGCCAACTCTACTTGGCCGTATACTAAGCTCACAGGGATCTCCTTCCCGTCAGGCCCCACTGGTCCGACCTCGGCCATGTGGTTTGGGTCAGACTTCGTAAAACGGGTCTTCACCATGGCCCAGGCTTCCCTAGCGCCTTGTCGGCAGGCCGATATCTTCCACAACCGGAAGCGCCGCCGAGCTCCCTTCAGCTTCTCCGCAAGCTCTCCAAGGCCCTCGGGCATGGAGTGGGCAGGCCATAAGGCTTGGGCAACACCTCGCATCGCCTGCCGAATTCGCTCGTGCAGTTGCATGAGTTCGGGAAGAAGGTCACCCGTAGAACCGGGCATCTCCTCTGCAGGACGACCTGTGAGCATACCTACAGACATTACTCTGTTAGTCGACTTCCTCGCCGAACTCTTTTTTCAAAGTTCGTTCAAGCACTTACTAAATATGCCGCGTCGAAGCCGCTGATTCTCCTTCGTGGAGTCCGACAGCTGGCCACGAACATCTTTAAGTTCGACGTCCAGCCTGGTGTTGGCATCCTGAAGATCATTCTTCTCTCGCCTCACCTTTGTCAACGTACTCTCACCGGCCTTTAGCCAGCGTAAGAGTTGTTGCTTTTCCGGATCGAGTCCGGCGCCATCTGCAACATGATTTGTCAGATTTGCACCCACACCACACAATACTAATCTTTAGAAGTGTATCTTACCTGAGGGGGTCTCTTTGGACTCCCCTGCTGCGGCTAGTGCGGCCTCTAGTTGGGCCTTGCACTTTTCCAGCTCCTGGGACAGTACAGTATTCTTCTCTGTAAGAACCTGAATATTAAATGATCCTTAAATCAGTTGCTCTAACTGTTTCAAGTCTCGGGGGCTACGGGTATATATATATTTGACCAAAATTTTCTTACCCATATGTCTTTTACATACTGCTCCGTGGCTCTGGCTAAACCATTTTGAGCGGCACGGAGGTACGCATCTCCCGAATTAAAGGCATCTAAAGCCTCTTGGGAGAAACAAGCGTCGCGTAGAACTGTTCGGCGACGCCTGTGGTTCATGGCACTCTCCACTTCAGAATTTGTGGCAGACAGCCTGTCCGCATCCTCTGTCGGAGGAGCGTCCGGTGCGCGCCTTGTGCTCGCCTCCGCTTCCTGGCCAGACGTTGGAGCCTGGCTGGTGGAGGCGCGATTGGCAACCTCTCCGGATATAGTCCGGCGAGGTCTCTTCGTTCTAAAGATAGCACGAATGTTAATATGCCCGGACAGAATAACACCAGGGAAGCAGAGGCTGCGCTATACCTTTGCGCCAGCATCTCAGTCCGGACTACATTCCTTTTTGCCCCACGGGGCCCTGCGGCCCCTCGTTGGCTAGCCGCCGCAGGCTCGGCCTCCTGCCTAGGAAATCTCCCCTGCAAAACACGATTGTCGTCAGAAACACCGGAATACGTGAGAGTGGAATCTCTCTCAAGGGAATGAGACTCCGGTTTCTGTCACCTGGGAGGCCGGGATTAACCCTGGGTAATCAGCCGTGATGGCTACCAAGGTATTGTCCTTGCTTAGCTGATGGAACACCCCGTCAATAAGCTCCACCGATATGTCCGGATCCTCTTCGGAGTCCGGATCGAGGGACCGTTCTGGGTCCTCGGGTTGTGGAGGGCGGCTGTTTATATCCTTTACCACCTGTTGCAGTTCCTGCATTGAAGTCATTAGACTACATATCTAACCATGGGAGTACAAAACAAACGGGCAAGCGCAGTTGTTCACTTACCCAACTTGGAGGATCGTACATAGTAAATCCGGCCTGCGGGTTGACGTGGAGGAATTCCTCCTTTTCTCCCTTGTACAAAGAGGATAAGATCTTTACTAGGGCAGCAGCTGAAGCCGGCCCCTTACGACCGTAACGGGTGGCGTCATCCTCCCCGTTGAAATCCCACATGGGGTAGCCTCTATATTGAAGTGGCTGCACCCCCCGCATAATGCATGCGGCCATGACTCCAATCATGGTTAGTCCGGAATGAGCCAACAGTCTTATCCAGCCCATTAGGTAAAGGACGTCTCTGTCGCTTTCTCTCTGAGAGCTCCGCGGACGCCAGCTCAAGCGTTTCTTCAATGGAGCACTGTTGAACTCAGGGAGACCGACTCGGATAGGGTTCGGTAGTGGGACGTCATCTATATAAAACCATTCCGAAGGTCAGTCCTCGGACGCCTTCTTCGGGGTTCCGGATAGGTATCCGGTCCCAGCGATGCGCCATACTTCGGCTCCGCCCACTTGGTATATAGACCCCTCTTTAGAACGGGGCACCAGGCAGAATAACCTCTTCCACAGCGCGGAATGAGCCTCAACGCCTAAAAATAGCTCGCAAAGGGTGATGAAACCCGCAATATGCAATATGGAGGCGGGAGTGAGGTTGTGCAGCTGGAGGCCGTAGAACTCCAGAAGCTCATGGAGAAATGGGTGAATTGGAAATCCCAGTCCCCTTATTAGATAGGGGACGAGGCACACCCGCTCTCCGTTAGAAGGATTGGGGGTGCTCTCCGCTTGTTTTCCGCCATTATAGGTGGCGAGACCGGCTCGGACCGGGACCATGTATGCCTAAGGGAGAAATCCCTTGGCCTGAAGTGACGCTAGCTCGCTATGCGGGATGGTGCAACTCTCCCAGTCCCCGGGTTTGGGACCGGAGGGGCGAGGGGAGGAGCTGCGACGGCTGGTCATGTTGGAATGGACCTTTGCTGGAAGCGCTCTGATGATAACTCGCGGAAAGGAGAAGATGTGGTTTGGACCTAAATCCCCATCCCGTTAAATAGGCGGCTCGTTTATATGGCTAGGGGTGTGGATGTAAAAACACCCCGGCTTTTCGCATTCGTTTGAACACGTGGAAGACGGCCATTATTGGGCGTGGAAGCCGAGGAGCACTACATTACAAAAATCGGACATTATTCCTACAGGTACACAAGATTTGGAGAGGAACCCGCCTTGCAATGCCGAACAATCTGCGCGCCGGACTCATCGTCATTGAAGCCTAGTTCGGGGGCTACTGAGGGAGTCCTGGATTAGGGGGTGTTCGGGTAGCCGGACTATACCTTCAGCCGGACTCCTGGACTATGAAGATACAAGATTGAAGACTTCGTCCCGTGTCCGGATGGGACTTTCCTTGGCGTGGAAGGCAAGCTTGGCGATGCGGATATTCAAGATCTCCTACCATTGTAACCGACTCTATGTAAGCCTAACCCTATCCGGTGTCTATATAAACCGGAGGGTTGTAGTCCGTAGGCAATCAACTCCATACACAACAATCACACCATAGGCTAGCTTCTAGGGTTTAGCCTCCTTGATCTCGTGGTAGATCTACTCTTGTACTACCCATATCATCAATATTAATCAAGCAGGAGTAGGGTATTACCTCCATCGAGAGGGCCCGAACCTGGGTAAAAAACATCTTGTCCCTCGTCTCCTGTTACCATCCGGCCTTGACGCACAGTTCGAGACCCCCTACCCGAGATCCGCCGGTTTTGACACCGACAAGGAGTTTTACCTAGCCTTCTTAGAGCCTGGCACCAAAGATATGGTTTTGTACCACCAATCAAAGAAATTAACAGTAGGTGACTCGGTTGGGGGCAAAGTCTGCATGGCCAAGATGTCTGAACAGGAGGGACCATGTTTCTCTTACAAACACACGAGAGGAAAGGATTTGATAAATCATTTCGTCTTCCTACTTAAAGAAAGGACAACAATCTGGATGTGGCAAACCCCTTCAAGAAATACTGCCAGCCGTCCAACACCTATTACGGCCAACCAACCATAGGAAGAAATGGCATTTCTTAGGGCGGAGGGGTGGCATGACTTCCAAAATAACCTCCAATGATCTAGACCAACTGAACCAAAAAGAATGCTCCATAGGCCGATTTTGTCGAATATTGACCAGCCCCAGCAAATCTCCAAGAATGCTTATCTTGAATGTCATTCTCGATTTCCAGTTCGGACACAAGATCCCATATATCTAATATTCAGACAAAGCAACCACTAAGAGAGCGCCTTGAATATCCTACACCCAACAACGTCCAACCAACGCATCATGGACAATACAGCTGTTAGCCTGATGCTTAGGGACGAGGGAAAAAAGGTGCAATCAACTATGGAATACCCCTCCAACCATTTGTCCATTCAGAACAGAGTGTTACAGTGATCACCCACCACTGAGATAATAGTGGTGGAGAAGAGAACCTTGACCAAGGATGAACTTGTATAGTGAACCACCCAAGGTTTATCTGGTTGGATTTTATGCAGCCCTAGACATCACATTCACAAACACAAGGCCCAACCATTTTTAAATCAAGAATATCGAGACCACTAATACGTCTCCATCGTATCTACTTTTCCAAACACTTTTGCCCTTGTTTTGGACTCTAACTTGCATGATTTGAATGGAACTAACCCGGACTGACGCTGTTTTCAGTAGAATTGCCATGGTGTTATTTTTGTGCGGAAATAAAAGTTCTAGGAAGACCTGAAAATCAATGGAGAATATTTGTGGAATATATAAAAAATACTGGTGAAAGAATCAAGGCCAGGGGGCCATACCTTGTCCACGAGGGTGGGGGGCGCGCCTACCCCCCTGGGTGTGCCCCCTGCCTCGTGGGTCCCCTGGTGCTCCACCGACCTCAACTTCAACTCTATATATTCACGTTCGGGGAGAAAAAAATCAGAGAGAAGGATTCATCACGTTTTACGATATGGAGCCGCCGCCAAGCCCTAATCTCTCTCGGGAGGGCTGATCTGGAGTCCGTTCGGGGCTCCAGAGAGGGGAATCCGTCGCCATCATCATCATCAACCTTCCTCCATCACCAATTTCATGATGCTCACCGCCGTGCGTGAGTAATTCCATCGTAGGCTTGCTGGATGGCGATGGGTTGGATGAGATTTATCATGTAATCGAGTTAGTTTTGTTAGGGTTTGATCCCTAGTATCCATTATGTTCTGAGATTGATGTTGCTATGACTTTGCTATGCTTAATGCTTGTCACTAGGGCCTGAGTGCCATGATTTCAGATCTGAACCTATTATGTTTTCATGAATATATGTGAGTTCTTGATCCTATCTTGCAAGTCTATAGTCACCTATTATGTGTTACGATCCATTAACCCCGAAGTGACAATAATCGGGATACTTACCTGTGATGACCGTAGTTTGAGGAGTTCATGTATTCACTAAGTGTTAATGCTTTGGTCCGGTACTCTATTAAAAGGAGGCCTTAATATCCCGTAGTTTCCAATAGGACCCCGCTGCCACGGGAGGGTAGGACAAAAGATGTCATGCAAGTTCTTTTCCATAAGCATGTATGACTATATTCGGAATAAATGCCTACATTACATTGATGAACTGGAGCTAGTTCTGTGTCACCCTATGTTATAACTGTTGCATGAGGAATCGCATCCGACATAATTATCCATCACTGATCCATTGCCTACGAGCTTTTCACATATTGATCTTTGCTTAGTTACTTTTCCGTTGCTACTGTTACAATCATTACAAAACCAATACCGTTACTTTTGCCACTGTTACCACTACTATCATACTACTTTGCTATTAAATACTTTTCTGCAGATATTAAGTTTCCAGGTGTGGTTTAATTGACAACTTAGTTGCTAATACTTGAGAATATTCTTTAGCTCCCCTTGTGTCGAATCAATAAATTTGGGTTGAATACTCTACCATCGAAAACTGTTGCGATCCCCCATACTTGTGGGTTATCAAGACTATTTTCTAGCGCCGTTGCCGGGGAGCATAGATCTATTATTTGAGTCACTTGGGATTTATATCTGCGGATCACTATGAGGAACTTGAAAGATGAAAGAACCAAGATTTTTCCCTCAACTATGAGGGGAGGTAAGGAACTGCCATCTAGCTCTGCACTTGATTCACCTTCTGTTTTGAGTAAACTTGTGACACCTACTCCCGCTATTCATTCTGATATGTCGCATGTTATTGATGATGCCACTTCTGCTTTGCATGATACTTATGATGAAACTACTTCTATGCTTGATAATACTATGCCACCAGGTGAATTTCTTGATGAACAACTTGCTAGGGTTAGAGAGAATGAAATTATTGAAACTGATAATATTGATGAAAGTGATAATGAAGATTCTCCCCGTAGATATGAATTTCCTGTTGTCCCTGAGGGTTATGTTATGGATGAAGAAACTGCTAGAGACTTTTTAGCTTGCAATGATAGATATGATCTTAATAAACTGTTAGCTAAGTTGAAAGAAAAGTCTTTGAATGCTAGAATGAAATATGACCCTGCTTTTGCTACTTCACCTATCTGTATTTATGATAAGGATTATGATTTCTTTATTGATCCTGAGTTGATTACTTTGGTTGAATCTGATCCTTTTTTTAGATATGAATCTGAAACTATTGTGGCACATCTTACTAAATTAAATGATATAGCCACCCTGTTCACTAATGATGAGAAAACTCGATATTACTTTATCCTTAAGTTGTTTTCGTTCTCATTAAAGGGTGATGCTAAAATATGGTTTAATTCTCTTGATTCTGGTTGTGTGTGTAGTCCCCAGGATATGATTTATTATTTCTCTACTAAATATTTCCCCACTCATAAGAAACAAGCTACTTTAAGGGAAATATATAATTTTGTGCAAATTGAAGAAGAGAGTTCCCACAAGCTTGGCGGAGGCTTCTCTAATTACTTAATGCTTTGCCTGATCATCCTCTCAAGAAAAATGAAATACTTGATATCTTTTATAATGGACTAACCGATTCTTCCAGAGACCACTTGGATAGTTGTGCTGGTTGTGTTTTCAGGGAAAGAACTGTTGATCAAGCTGAATTGCTATTGAATAATATGTTGAGTAATGAAAATGATTGGACACTTCATGAACCAACTCCTAAGCCAACTCCGAAGAAAAGGGGTATTCTATTTCTCAGTCCTGAAGATATGCAAGAGGCAAAGAAATCTATGAAAGAAAAGGGTATTAAAGCTGAAGATGTTAAGAATTTACCACCTATTGAAGAAATACATGGTCTTGATAACCCGACAAAGGTAGTAAAGGTAAATTCTCTCTATAGATTTGATGAAGGTGATATTCCTCGTAATATGTCTGCTAGCCAATGCTTGGATGAGTTTGATAATTTTATTGTTAAACAAGAAAACTTCAATGCTTATGTTGGTAGACAATTGAAACGCAATGCTTATATGATTGAACACTTGAGTGATTATATGTCTAGAGTTAAAGGTGAACTTAAATTCATTAGTAAACATGCTTCTATGGTTACCACTCAAGTAGAACAAGTACGTAAAGCTCAGAATGATTTGCTCAATGAATTAAATAATAAGAAAAATGATAATGGTGTTAGAGTTGTGACTAGAGGGGGTAAAATGACTCAGGAACCTTTGTATCCTGAGGGACACCCTAAGAGAATAATAAGATTCTCAGAGAACTGATGTTGATGCACCTAGTTCTTCTAAGAAGAAGAAAAAGAAAGATGATAGGACTCTGCATGCTTCTAGTGAACCTATTGTCGACACACCTGAGAATCCCAATGATATTTCTACTTCTGATACTGAAACACAATCTGGTAATGAACATGAGCCTAGTGATAATGTTAATAATGACATTCATGTTGATGCTCAACCTAGCAATAACAATGATGTTGAGATTGAACCTGCTATTGATCTTGATAACCCACAATCAAAGAATCAACATTATGATAAGAGAGACTTCGTTGCTAGGAAGCACGGTAAAGAAAGAGAACCATGGGTTCAGAAACCCATGCCTTTTCCTCCTAAACCATCCAAGAAAAAGGATGATGAGGATTTTGAGCGCTTTGCTGAAATGATTAGACCTATCTTTTTGCGTATGCGTTTGACTGATATGCTTAAAATGAACCCTTATGCTAAGTACATGAAGGATATTGTACCTAATAAAAGAAATATACCGAAGACTGGAATTTCCATCGTGCTTGCTAATTATACTTTTAAGGGTGGAATACCAAAGAAACTAGGAGATCTAGGAGTACCAACTATACCATGCTCAATTAAAAGAAACTATGTTAAAACTGCTTTATGTGATCTTGGAGCCGGTGTCAGTGTTATGCCTCTCTCTTTATATCGTAGACTTGATTTGAATAAGTTGACACCCACTAAAATATCTTTGCAAATGGCTGATAAGTCAACTGCTATACCTGTCGGTATTTGTGAGGATGTGCCTGTTGTTGTTGCAAATGTTACTATTTTAACGGACTTTGTTATTCTGATATTCCCGAGGACGATAGTATGTCGATTATCCTTGGTAGACCCTTTTTGAATACTGCAGGGGCTGTTATTGATTGCAACAAAGGCAATGTCACTTTTCATGTTAATGGTAATGAGCATACGGTACACTTTCCGAGGAAACAACCTCAAGTCCACAGTATCAATTCTATTAGGAAAATTTCAACGATTATTATTGGAGGTTTTGAATTTCCTCTTCCTACTATCAAGAAGAAATATGATATTCTTATTGTTGGGGATGTGCATATCCCCATTGAGGTAACCTAGTGTTATTCGAAAATTCTCCGGTTTCATGTTATTCGGAAAGAGTTTGTTAACAAGACTTGATCAACCTTGTTAGTGGATTCTTTTTGATGAGCATGCTATGGATGAAGTTAGAAAGCACAACTTTCTGTACCCTCCTTTTACTTTCTGTTATTTAGATTAAATAAAGTAAAAATAGTATTTTCTATCTGTTTTCCAAATTATCCTTGCAATAAAAAAATACCCCGAAAATAAAAGTTCTCCAAATGCCCCGAAAATTTAATATGATTTTTTTCTAGAATATTTAAGAATTATTGGCATTGAGAACACACCAGGGGGCCTTACCATGTGCCCACGAGGGTAGAGGGCACGCCCCCTGCCTCGTGGACCCCACGTGGGCCCCCTCCACTTATTCTTGCACCCACACACTTCATCTCCTCCAGAAAAAATCATCCACCAGCTCAAACCCGAGTTCTAGCTCATCTTGCTGCCATTTTCAATCTCCTTGATCCAAGCTCCAAAATTAAGGAATTCCTTCTTTTCTGGGAGCCCATTCTGACAGAACTCCAAGATTAAGCGTGCTCAGCTTGGAGTAGTTTCAGGATGGGTGACTGGCCGGGATGTTGCTCCCGGGTGCGCACGAGTGAGAACAAAGTGCGCAGAAAAGACTAGTATTGATCTGTGGGGCTAGTCTAGATCCCGCCAGGAGTAACGACAACCGGCGGGTGTGTCCGGGGCGTTACAACCTCACAAATCTGAATTTAAAGAATTTCTAGCTAGTATCACTGTGGGGGAATCCAGAGAAATAACGCAAGCTACCATAGGGAGCATTCATTTTCCTGCCATACATTATTTTGCTCTCTTCGTGGGTAGATGAATTAATGGTAAAGATGAGGCTTGCCACATGTGCGTTCCAGATCTTAGTGTCCTTAAGAGTGCGATATTGGGTGATAAACAATACAACTTGGGGGCTATTGTTACACGTAGGTTGCATCTTAATAGTTTAACTGGAGACTTGTTTGGTGGAATTTATGAAACTCGTGTACCTAATTTTCTTGAGATACCCATACATGAGAATGATATTGAGTTACCTCCTGCTTATCTAGATTATAATGCTATGGTTCGTCATTAGTTCATTGAGAGGAATGATTAGTACCTCCAGTACCGACTAATCTTTGACAGACAGCGCACCGTCCATGTTGCTCTTCCTGCTCCTGCTTTCTTTGACTTTCAGGCAAAAGGGAGATATGTTATAACCAGTCAGGAGGTGAACGAGTACTAGAGGAGGATGGAGGCAGCCCGCCTCCAAGCTGCAGCTCATGAATCAATAGCTGTTGCATCTTAGTACGACCCCAGTTACAACTTTGGATTTCCACCAGGCCAGCCGTGGCCATAGACCAACTTAGGCCAAAAGCCTAAGCTTGGGGGAGTACGTACTTCTCACCAACATTACATTCTTGTTCACACACTCATGCCAGTTATCGGTGCTCATACTTTTTAATTGTATTATCCATGCTAGTTTATTTTCTTTTTAAAGCTTTCTTCTTGTGTGTTTGAAAAACCTTAATAAAAAACCAAAAAAATTAGTTGTAGCTTTTAGCTAGTTTACTTTCCATGCCTGTAGTAGTAATAATTAAAAAGAAAACCAGAAAAGATTTCTTGTTCTTCTTTTGTTTGTTGGGAGCTTTCCCGTGTAAATAATTTTGTTTCTTTTCTTGTTCCTTGGGGGTCGAGAGGAGATGACCATGATGAAAATGTTGAGTGGTTCTCATATGCATTATTGTTGATTTAACCAAGAGCCCATATTACCTTGTCTTCTCCCTTGAATTGAATGCTTGCAGATTCCAGCTTAGTCCAATGCACGTGCACTATTTATTATCCACACTATTCGGTTGTGCAAGTGAAATGCAATAATGACGATATATGATGGGCTGAGAGAAGCTGGTATGAACTCGACCTCTCTTGTTTTTGTAAATATGATTAGTTCATCATTCCTGATTCAGCCTATTATGAATGAAACATGTTTGCAATGACAATTAGAGATTATAGTTGCTCATGCCATGCTTAAGTAGCTATGAGTTTATAATGGTTTACCTTGCGTGCCAACATGCTATTAAAATGGTTGTGATGTGGTATGATAGGGTGGTATCCTCCTTTGAACGATTCGAGGGGCTTGACTTGGCACATGTTCACGCATGTAGTTGAAACAAATCAACATAGCCTCCACGATATTTATGTTCATGGTGAATTATATCCTACGCATGCTTGCATTCAGTGTTGATTAATTTTAATGCATGTTCATAACTGTTGTCGCTCTCTAGCTGGCCGCTTCCCAGTCTCTTTCTAGCCTTCACTTGTACTAAGCGGGAATACTGCTTGTGCATCCAATTCCATAAACCCCAATAGTTATTCCATATGAGTCCACCATACCTTCCTATATGCGGTATCTACCTACCGTTCCAAGTAAATTTGTATGTGCCAAACTCTAAACCTTCAAATGAAATTCTGTTTCGTATGCTCGAATAGCTCATGTATCAACTAGGGCTATCTGTATCATCCATGCTAGGCGGGATATTCTCAAGAGGAGTGGACTCTGACACGTCCATTTTGCATCATGCTTTTATATCAATATTTATCGCATTATGGGTTGTTATTACACATTATGTCACAATACTTATGCTTATTCTCTCTTTACAAGGTTTACATGAAGAGGGAGAATGCCGGCAGCTGGAATTCTGGGCTGGAAAAGGAGCAAATATTAGAGACCTATTCTGCACAACTCCAAAAGTCCTGAAATTTCACGGGAACAAGTTTCAGAATATACAAAAAATATTTGGTGAAAGAAGTACCAGAGGGGGGCCACCCACCGTCCATGAGGGTGGGGGCACGCCCTACCCCCTGGGCGCGCCCCTGCCTCGTGGGCCCCCTGGCATCCCTCTGATGCCCATCTTTGGCTATATGAGGTCTTTCGTCGAGGAAAAAAATCATAAGCAAGCTCACGGGATGAAACTCCGCCGCTATGAGGCGGAACCTTGGTGGAACCAATCTAGGGCTTCGGCGGAGCTGTTTTGCCGGGAAAACTTCCCTCCGGGAGGGGGGGATCATCACCATCGATCCTCTCATTGGGACGGGGTCAATCTCCATCAACATCTTCACCAGCACCATCTCATCTCAAACCCTAGTTCATATCTTGTATCCAATCTTTGTCCCAAAGCCTCAGATTGGTACCTGTGGGTTGCTAGTAGTGTTGATTACTCTTTGTAGTTGAGGCTAGTTGGTTTATTCAGTGGAAGATTATATATTCAGATCCCTTATGCATATTAATACCCCTCTGATTATGAACATGAATATGATTTTTGAGTAGTTACGTTTGTTCCTGAGGACATGGGAGAAGTCTTGCTATAAGTAGTCATGTGAATTTGGTATTCGTTCGATATTTTGATGAGATGTATGTTGTCTTTCCTCTAGTGGTGTCATGTGAACGTCGACTACATGACACTTCACCATTGTTTGGACCTAGAGGAAGGCATTGGGAAGTAATAAGTAGATGATGGGTTGCTAGAGTGACATAAGCTTAAACCCTAGTTTATGTGTTGCTTCGTAAGGGGCTAATTTGGATCCACATGTTTCATGCTATGGTTAGGTTTACCTTAATACTTCTGTTGTAGTTGCGGATGCTTGCAATAGGGGCTAATCATAAGTGGGATGCTTGTCCAAGGAAGGGCAGTACCCAAGCACCGGTTCACCCACATATCAAATTATCAAAGTACCGAATGCGAATCATATGAACGTGATGAAAACTAGCTTGACGATAATTCCCATGTGTCCTAGGGAGCGCTTCCTTTATATAAGAGTTTGTCCAGGCTTGTCCTTTTCTAAAAAAAGGATTGAGCCATATTGCTGCACCTTATTTATTTTATTACTTTTTACCCGTTACAAATTACCTTATCACAAAACTATCTATTACTGATAATTTCAGTGTTTGCAGAGAATACCTTACTGAAAACTGATTATCATTTCCTTCTGCTCCTCGTTGGGTTCGACACTCTTACTTATCGAAAGAACTACGATAGATCCCCTACACTTGTGGGTCATCAAGGATCTTTTCTGGCGCCGTTTCCGGGGAGTGAAGCGCCTTTGGCAGGTGGAATTTGGTAAGGAAAAATTTATATAGTGTGCTGAAATTTACTGTCACTTGCTACTATGGAACATAATCCTTTGAGGGGCTTGTTTGGGGTATCTTCATCCCGACCAGTAGAGTAAAGAGTTGCTCCTCAACCTACTGAACCTACTAAAAATGTTTGCTTTCAAATTCCTTCGAGTATGATAGAGAAACTGCTAGCTAATCCTTTCATGGGTGATGGAACATCATGTACCAATTTGCACCTAATCTATGTGGATGTAGTTTGTGGATTATTTAAGCTTGCAGGTATGCCCAAGGATGTTATCAAGAAGAAGGTCTTCCCTTTATCTTTGAAGGGAAGGGCATTGACATGGTTTAGGCTATGTGATGATATGGGATCATGGAACTACAACCGATTGAAATTGGAATTTCATCAGAAGTTTTATCCTATGCATCTTGTTCATCGTGATCGTAACTATATATATAATTTTTGGCCTCGCGAAGGAGAAAGCATCGCTCAAGCTTGGGGGAGGCTTAAGTCAATGTTATATTCATGCCCCAATCATGAGCTCTCAAGAGAAATTATTATTCAAAAATTTTATGCTCGGCTTTCTCTCGATAATCGCTCCAAGCTCGATACTTCGTGTACTGGCTCTTTTATGATGACGACTATTGAATTCAAATGGGATTTATTGGAAATAATTAAACGCAACTCTGAAGATTGGGATCTCGACGAAGGTAAGGAGTCAGGTATAACACCTAAGTTTGATTGCATTAAATCTTTTATGGATACCGATGCTTTCCTTGAATTTAGCAATAAATATGGACTTGACTCTGAGATAGTAGCTTCTTTCTATGAATCCTTTGCTACTCATGTTGATCTCCCTAAGGAGAAGTGGTTTAAATATAACCCTCCCATTGAAGTAAAAGTATTTGCACCTATTAAAGTTGAAGAAAAGACTATCACTTATAATGATCCTGTTGTTCCTACTGCTTATATTCAGAAACCACCTTTCCCTTTTGGCATAAAGGATCATGCTAAAGCTTCAATTGTGGTTCGTAAGAGTAATACTAGAACACCTACACCCTCTAAGCAAATTAAAGTTGAATCTAGTGTTGCTATGGTTAAAGATCTCTTGGCCGATAATATTGATGGGCATGTTATTTACTTCTGTGATGAAGCTGCTAGAATTGCTAGACCCGATACTAAAATAAACATAGACCTGTTGTAGGCATGCATGTTATTTCTGTTAAAATAGGAGATCATTGCTATCATGGATTATGTGATATGGGTGCTAGTGCAAGTGCAATACCTCATTCCCTATATAAAGAAATTATGCATGATATTGCACCTGCTGAGATAGAGGAAATTGATGTTACTATTAAAATTGCCAATAGAGACACTATTTCACCAGTTGTGATTGTTAGAGATGTTGAAGTCTTTTGTGGGAAAGTTAAATATCCTGCTGATTTTCTTGTTCTTGGTTCCCCACAAGATGACTTTGTCCCATTATATTTGGTAGAACCTTCTTGAATACTGTTAATGCTAAGATAGACTGTAATAAGGATATTGTTTCTATTGGTTTGGGGGATATGTCTCATGAGTTTAATTTTGCTAAATTTCGTAGACAACCCCATGATAAAGAATTGCCTAGTAAATATGAAATTATTGGTCTTGCTTCTATTGTTGTTCCTCCTAATGATCCTTTAGAACAATATTTGCTAGACCATGAAAATGATATGTTTACGAATGAAAGAAGGGAAATAGATGAAGTATTCTTTAAACAGGGGCCTATGTTGAAACACAACCTGCCTGTTGAAATTCTAGGAGATCCTCCTCCACCCAAGGGTGACCCCGTGTTTGAGCTTAAACCTTTAGCTGATACTCTTAAATATGCTTATCTTGATGAAAAAGATATATATCCTATTATTATTAGTGCTAACCTTTCAGAGCATGAAGAAAAGAAATTATTGAAAACTCCGAAGAAGCACCGTGCTGCTATTGGATATACTCTTGATGATCTTAAGGGCAATAGTCCCACTCTATGCCAGCACAAAATAAAATTGGAGAAAGATGCGAAACCGGTTGTTGATCACCAACGATGGTTAAATCCTAAGATGAAAGAAGTGGTAAGAAAAGAAATACTAAAGCTTCTGGAGGTAGGTATAATTTATCCCTTTGCTGATAGTCAGTGGGTAAGTCATGTCCATTGTGTCCCTAAGAAGGGAGGTATTACTGTTGTTCCTAATGATAAAGATGAACTGATCCCGCAAAGAATTGTTACAGGTTATATAATGGTAATTGATTTCCGCAAATTAAATAAAGCTACTAAAAAGGATCATCACCCTTTAACTTTTATTGATCAAATGCTAGAAAGATTATCAAAACATACACATTTTTGCTTTCTAGATGGTTATTCTGGTTTCTCTCAAATACATGTGTCAAAAGAGGATCAAGAAAAGACCACTTTTACTTGCCCTTTCGGTACCTTTGCTTATAGACGTATGCCTTTTGGTTTATGCAATGCACCTGCTACCTTTCAAAGATGTATGACTGCTATATTATCTGACTTTTGTGAAAAGATTGTTGAGGTATTCATGAATGCTTTTTCTATTTATGGAACTTCTTTTGACGATTGCTTAAGCAACCTTGATCGAGTTTTGCAGAGATGTGAAGAAACTAATCTTGTCTTGAATTGGGAGAAGTGCCACTTTATGGTTAATGAAGGTATTGTCTTGGGGCATAAAATTTCTGAAAGAGGTATTGAAGTTGATAAAGCTAAATTTGATGCTATTGAAAAGATGACATGCCCTAAGGACATTAAAGGTATAAGAAGTTTCCTTGGTCATGCCGGTTTTTATAGGAGGTTCATTAAGGACTTCTCAAAAATCTCCAGGCCTCTGACTAATCTCTTACAAAAAGATGTTCCTTATGTCTTTGATGATGATTGTGTAGAAGCATTTGAAATACTTAAGAAAGCTTTGATTTCTGCACCTATTGTTCAGCCACCTGATTGGAATTTACCCTTTGAAATCATGTGTGATGCTAGTGATTATGCTGTAGGGGCTGTTCTAGGACAAAGAGTTGATAAGAAATTAAATGTTATACAATATGCTAGTAAGACTCTGGATAGTGCTCAGAGAAATTATGCTACTACTGAAAAAGAATTTTTAGCAGTTGTATTTGCTTGCGATAAGTTCAGACCTTATATAGTTGATTCTAAAGTAACTGTATACACTTATCATGCTGCTATTAAATATCTTATGGAAAAGAAAGATGCTAAACCTAGACTTATTAGATGGGTTCTCTTGCTACAAGAATTTGATTTGCATATTATTGATAGAAAGGGAGCCGAGAACCCCGTTGCAGACAACTTGTCTAGGTTAGAAAATGTTCTTGATGACCCACTACCTATTGATGATAGCTTTCCTGATGAACAACTAGCTGTCCTAAATGCTTCTTGTACTGCTCCCTGGTATGCTGATTATGCTAATTATATTGTTGCTAAATTTATACCACCTAGTTTCACATACCAGCAAAAGAAAAAGTTCTTCTATGATTTAAGACATTACTTTTGGGATGACCCACACCTTTATAAAGAAGGAGTAGATGGTGTTATTAGACGTTGTGTACCTGAGCATGAACAGGAACAGATCCTATGCAAGTGTCACTCTGAGGCTTATGGAGGACACCATGCTGGAGATAGAACTGCACATAAGGTATTGCAATCCGGTTTTTATTGGCGTACTCTCTTCAAGGAGGCCCGTAAGTTTGTTTTGTCTTGTGATGAATGTCAAAGAATTGGCAATATTAGTAGACGTCAAGAAATGCCTATGAATTATTCACTTTTTATTGAACCATTTGATGTTTGGGGCTTTGATTATATGGGACTGTTTCCTTCCTCTAATGGGCATACACATATTTTAGTTGTTGATTACGTTACTAAGTGGGTAGAAGCTATTCCAACTAGTAGTTCTGATCATAACACCTCTATTAAGATGCTTAAAGAAGTTATTTTTCCGAGGTTTGGAGTCCCTAGATACTTAATGACTGATGGTGGTTCACATTTTATTCATGGTGCCTTTCGTAAAATGCTTGCTACGTATGATGTTAATCATAGAATTGCATCTCCGTATCACCCACAGTCTAGTGGTCAAGTGGAATTGAGCAATAGAGAGCTTAAATTAATTTTGCAAAAGACTGTTAATAGATCTAGAAAGAATTGGTCCAAGAAACTAGATGATGCATTATGGGCTTATAGAACTGCATATAAAAATCCTATGGGTATGTCTCCGTATAAGATGGTATATGGAAAAGCATGTCACTTACGTCTCGAACTAGAACATAAGGCATATTGGGCCATTAAAGAGCTCAATTATGATTTCAAACTTGCCGGTGAGAAGAGGCTTTTTGACATTAGTTCACTTGACGAATGGAGAACCCAGGCCTATGAGAATGCCAAATTGTTTAAAGAAAAAGTTAAAAGGTGGCATGACAAAAGGATACAAAAACGTGAGTTTAATGTAGGTGATTATGTTTGTTATACAACTCCCATTTAAGATTTTTTGCAGGCAAACTACTTTCTAAATGGGAAGGCCCTTACATCATTGAGGAGGTCTATCATTCCGGTGCCATAAAAATCAACAACTTCGAAGGCACAAATCCGAGGGTGGTGAACAGTCAAAGAATCAAACATTATATCTCAGGTAATCCCATAAATGTTGAAACTAATGTTATTGAAACCGTAACCCCGGAGGAATACATAAGGGACACTTTCCAGAACGTTCCAGACCTCAAAAAGGAAGAGGTATGAGGTACGTAAGTAAACCGACTCCAAAACAGTTCTAATAGCAACTTTTCTATGTTTTGGAATATTTAAAAAAATAGGAAAATAAGAAGCAGTTTGGGAAGGACACGAGGCGTCCTCGAGGGTGGAGGCCGCACCCTACCCCCTGGGTGCGCCCCCTGCCTCGTGGGCACCTCGTGTACTCTCCGGACTCCGTTTTCTTGCACGATACTTCTTTTGGTCGGTAAAAATTCATTATATAATCTCCCAAAGGTTTTGACCACCGTATCACGCAAATATCCTCTGTCTTTGTTTCGAGTTGTTTTTCTGACAGATCTAGATCACCATGACGTCTCCAAGTGCCACCAAGGACAAGTTCTTCGAGAAGGTCATCAACCCCTACCTCGCAAAGGTGCTGCAACACCCTCGAACCACTGAGATGCATGAGGGGTTGCTGCACATCTGCGATGTTGAGGGACCAAGGAGGACCGGAAGCGTGGAGACAAGACTCGAAGCAATGGAGCAATAAGTTTTCAAGTGCCAGGAGATGGTGGAACATGCACTCGACACCAACCACATAATGATCATGGAGTTGACCAACACCGCCAAGCTAGATGCCAGAAACATCGGAGAGACCATCTTCAAGCTTCACGAGAAAATCGAGCATCTTCAAGCCCAGATCTATGACCTGCAAAATCAAAACTGTGAGTATGAATATAGATTCAAGAGGATGAGTTTGGCTGCAGATTCGAGGATCCCGGAGACTCGATCATCCTTCTATGATGGTGAGCCTATGCCTTGGAAGATGGACGACAAGCCTACATCATCAACAACTCCATGATCACTACCTCCGAGGAAGGGGACATAAACACATGGGTATGGGCACTACCCTTGGCAACTTCCAAGCTTGGGGGAGTGCCCCGGTATCGTATCACCATCACTTTTATATTTACCGTTTTCTTAGTTCGATCCTTTTGGTAATATCTTGATCTAGTAGAATAAAGTTTTAGTATGATCTAGTTTTGAGTTTTTCTTTATGATCCTTCTATGTAATCGAGTCCGTGAGCTATATATATAATAAAGATTAGTGTTGAGTCAAGGGCTTGATTATCTTGCTATGATCTTGAGGGAATAAAATAAAATAGAAAGAATAAAAAGAATTAAAGAGATCATATGGATCTTATGGAGAGTAATGACTTCACATATAAAGAGTATGATGAATAAAAGTTGTTGAGAATTGACAAACATAGTTTTGGTCATCATTGCAATTAATAGGAAGTAATTAAGAAAGAGAGGTTTTCGCATATAAATATACTATCTTGGACATCTTTTATGATTGTGAGCACTCATTAAAATATGACATGCTAAAGAGTTGATGTTGGACAAGGAAGACAACGTAATGGGTTATGTTTTCTAACATCTGAGATAAATTATATTGTGATGGTTCATCCAACATGTTGAGCTTTCCTTTGCCTCTCATGCTAGCCAAATTCTTTGCACCAAGTACAGATACTACTTGTGCTTCCAAATATCCTTAAACCCAGTTTTGTCCTGAGAGTCCACCATATCTACCTATGGATTGAGTAAGATCCTTCAAGTAAGTTGTCATCGTTGCAAGCAATAAAAATTGCTCTCTTAATATGTATGATTTATTAGTGTGGAGAAAATAAGCTTTATACAATCTTGTGATGTGGAAGAAATAAAAGCGACAGACTGCATAATAAAGGTAAATATCACAAGTGGCAATATAAAGTGACGTTCTTTCGCATTAAGATTTTGTGCATCCAACCACAAAAGCACATGAAAATCTCTGCTTCCCTCTACGAAGGGCCTATCTTTTATTCTTGTCTTATACTTCATGCAAGAGTCCCGGTGATCTTCACCTTTCCTTTTTACATTTTATCCTTTGGCAAGCACAATGTGTTGGAAAGATCCTGATATATATAGTTAATTGGATATGAGTTTTCATGGACTATTATTGTTGACATTACCCTTGAGGTAAAAGTTTGGGAGGCAAAACAATAAGCCCCTACCTTTCTCTGTGTCCAATTAAAACTTCATAACCATAAATATCGCATGAGTGTTAGCAATTCTGAAAGACTAAATGATAGTTGAGTATGTGGACTTGCTGAAAAGCTCTTATATTGACTCTTTCTGATGTTATGATAAATTGAAATTGCTTCAATGACTGATATTATAGTTTGTTGGGTCTCAATGAAGTTTATGATTCATACCTGAAATTGTGAATGAATTGTTACTTTAGCATAAGAAATCATATGACAATATTTATATATGTTGTTGTTATAAGAATGATCATGATGCCCTCATGTCCGTATTTTATTTTATCGACACCTCTATCTCTAAACATGTGTACATATTTATCGATATCGGCTTTCACTTGAAGACAAGTGAGGTCTAAGCTTGGGGGAGTTGATACATCCATTTTGCATCATGCTTTTATATTGATATTTATCGCATTATGGGCTGTTATTACACATTATGTCACAATACTTATGCCTATTCTCTCTTATTTTACAAGGTTTACATGAAGAGGGAGAATGCCGACAGCTGGAATTCTAGGCTGGAAAAGGAGCAAATATTAGAGACCTATTCTGCACAACTCCAAAAGTCCTGAAACTTCACGGGAGCAAGTTTCAGAATATATAAAAAATATTGGGCGAAAGAAGTACCAGAGGGGGGCCACCCACCATCCACGAGGGTGGAGGGCGCGCCCTACCCCCCTATGCGCGCCCCCTGCCTCGTGGGCCCCCTGGCAACCCTCTAATTCCCATCTTTGGCTATATGAGGTCTTTCGTCGCGGAAAAAAATCATAAGAAAGCTCACGGGACGCAACTCCGCCGCCACAAGGCGGAACCTTGGCGGAACCAACCTAGGGCTTTGGCGGAGCTGTTCTGCCGGGGAAACTTCCCTTTGGGAGGGGGAAATCATCACCATCGATCCTCTCATCGGAAGGGGGTCAATATCCATCAACATCTTCACCAACACCATCTCATCTCAAACCCTAGTTCATCTCTTGTATCCAATCTTTGTCCCAAAGCCTCAGATTGGTACCTGTGGGTTGCTAGTAGTGTTGATTACTCTTTGTAGTTGATGCTAGTTGGTTTATTCGGTGGAAGATTATATGTTCAGATCCCTTATGCATATTAATACCCCTCTAATTATGAACATGAATATGATTTGTGAGTACTTACGTTTGTTCCTGAGGACATGGGAGAAGTCTTGCTATAAGTAGTCATGTGAATTTGGTATTCATTTGATATTTTGATTAGATGTATGTTGTCTTTCCTCTAGTGGTGTCATGTGAACGTCGACTACATGACACTTCACCATTGTTTGGGACTAGAGGAAGGCATTGGGAAGTAATAAGTAGATGATGGGTTGCTAGAGTGACAGAAGCTTAAACCCTAGTTTATGTGTTGCTTCGTAAGGGGCTGATTTGGATCCATATGTTTCATGCTATGGTTAGGTTTACCTTAATACTTCTGTTGTAGTTGCGGATGCTTGCAATAGGGGTTAATCATAAGTGGGATGCTTGTCCAAGGAAGGGAAGTACCCAAGCACCGGTTCACCCACATATCAGATTATCAAAGTACTGAACACGAATCATATGAACGTGATGAAAACTAGCTTGACGATTGTCGGTGTCAAAACCGGCGGATCTCGGGTAGGGGGTCCCGAACTGTGCGTCTAGGCTGAATGGTAACAGGAGGCAAGGGACACGAAGTTTTACCCAGGTTCGGGCCCTCTTGATGGAGGTAAAACCCTACGTCCTGCTTGATTAATATTGAAGATATGGGTGTTACAAGAGTGGATCTACCACGAGATCAGAGAGGCTAAACCCTAGAAGCTAGCCTACGGTATGATTGTATGTTGTGATTGTTGTCCTACGGACTAAAATCCTCTGGTTTATATAGACACCGGAGAGGGTTAGGGTTACACAAGGTCCGTTACAAAGGAGGAGATATCCATATACGTATTGCCTAGCTTGCCTTCCACGCCAAGTAGAGTCCCATCCGGACACGAGACGAAGTCTTGAATCTTGTATCTTCATAGTCTAACAGTCCGACCAATGGAGATAGTCCGTCTGTCTGAAGACCCCCTAATCCAGGACTCCCTCAGTAGCCCCTGAACTAGGCTTCAATGACGATGAGTCTGGCGCGCAGTTGTCTTCGGCATTGCATGGCGGGTTCCTTCTCCGAATACATCACAGAAGAATTTGAATACGAGGATAGTGTCCGACCCTGCAAAATAAGTTCCACATTCCACCGTAGAGAGAATAATGTTTTCGTAGATCTAATCCGCTAGCTTGTTTTGGCAACATGACGTTACGTCATGGCCCGGCAATCATTCGAACCGTTTCTCTTAACCAACTCCACACATAACGTGAGGCGGTTTCTTGACACGTCTTGCCAAAGCGGAGATCGTGTTCCCCTGATTACGGGATTCTCATTAATGTGGTTCGTGGGTAACCCAACCGTGTCTAGGACTCCTAGATTATAGCTAAGTCCAAAACGGCTACAGAGAGGACGCTTGATATTGACCCTCTTTATAAGGGGACAAGGTTTTCGCTTTTTCCCTCTCGTGCTCAACCAAACCCTTCCCCCGCCTCGAGTTCTAACACCCAAAGCCCAGGTTAGGTGCTCCGGATCTTCAATCATGTCCGGATCCAGCCTTCAAGGCCGATGGATGCCCTCCTCCGTGATGGAAGAGGACATTAAGAAGTTTAGGGAGGCCAGATACCTGACCGCTAAGGTTTCGCATCGGCTGCCTGCTCGAGGGCAGGTCGTCCCTACTCCCGAACCCAACGAGAACGTTGTGTTCGTCTCCCACTTCCTCCGAGGTCTAGGCCTCACTCTGGATCCCTTTGTCAGGGGCTTGATGTTCTATTACGGGCTAGATTTCCACGACCTAGCTCCGGACTCCTTTCTCCACATCACGACATTTATTGTCGTGTGTGAGGCCTTCCTCCGTGTGACCCATCACTTCGGCATGTGGCTCAAGACCTTTGAAGTACAACTGAAGGTGAACGAGGGGTGGCATGCAGCGTGCGGAGGTGCATCAATAGGCAAGATGGTAGGAGCTCCATGGCCGAAAGGTTCCTTTCCAGAGGTATCCGAATTATGGCAACGGGAGTGGTTCTACATCATGGCTCCCAGAAGTGCCAAGTGGGCGGCTGCCCCCGCTTTCCGCCCGGGCCCCCCACCACAACTGATGTCATGGATTAGCAGGGGCCTGAGCTGGGGCCCAGCCAAGGACGTGCCTATACTGCAAAGCCACATCAGAGATCTCTTCGAGGGAGATTTTAATTTGGTTGCGGTAATACAAGTTATGCTGGTTCGTCAAGTCCAGCCTTGCAAACGTCGGCCCCTGCGCTTGTGGGAGTTCAACCCAGAGGGACCACGTGCCATTCAAAGTTTCCTCGGCCTGATGCACGAGGAGATGTACAAGTCATTCTTCGGACCTCAAGTGGAATGTCCGGATATCACCGAGGACGTGGGCCTGAGCAGTAACCGCGCCGCCGAACAAGTAAGAAATCCCCTAGCCGAACACGCTGTCTTTTATTCGAAGTTATTTCTGAGAGTTCGCTTTTTGACCAGGACTGGCTAACAAAGGCGAAGATGATTCAGTGTTTGGCCCCCCTCCCTGAGGGTTTGGAAAATCCGGTATTGGAGAAGATGCTCCAGGTTGCACCTTGCCCGGAGCCCTTGAAGGAAGATACCGAGGGAGATAATACGGGCGGACGTGGGCCCCCATCGCCATCCGCTTCAACTGAGGGAACGAGTGTCTCCAAGAAGGAGGACGATCAGGGAAGGAAAAGGACTACTTCCGAGGATCCGGAAGCCGAAGCCTCCAAATGGGAGAAAAGGTCTCCCACTGAGGGTCCTGCCTTGGGGGTTGCTTCTGCCGCACACAGTCCGCGGGGGATCAGCCCTCCAACGAGTCATAAGTGATCCAAAATATTTCAGTAGTAAGGGTATGCTATCTTTTTCCTCCGAGAAAATAACCACCGCATCTATCTTGCAGTGCGGGCCTCAGCCCCTCGCAAATGAGCCCGTCTTCGGGGGATCTTCTTCCAGAGATGATGGAGAGCGAAACGCCTCCCCCGGACTCCTCCGCTCCAGAAGCGGGCGACCCCGAAGTGTCGTCGCGGAGGGCCTCTCCAGATCCGGTGAGGCCAGAAGATAATCCCGTAGACCCCCAAAGTCCCGAGTGTCCAGCTCCCGAAGAGAGCATACGAAAGAGTCCGGCACCGTCTATTGTGCGGTTGGACGTCTCAGAAGAGCACCGTACGCTGATGGGTATGGTGATGGAGAAAATCTCGTCCGCTGAAAGCGGATTACATGAAGCCTTTATGAGTCTATTGACAGGCTTTGAGGTATGTGAGATAATATGTGATAGTACTGCACATGTTATAGTAGCCCCTGAGACTCTGGTTGTCGTCGAGAACGGCGGAGAACAGAGGATCATATTCCCAGTCAATAACCAAACTGCCTTTATATGCAGGTGGTGGGAGCTCCGGTGGCTAGCCAAACTAGGGAGTTTGCCCAATTAAAACGGCAACTGGATGCGGCAGACACCGACATCGAGCTTATTAACAAGAGGCTTGACGAGGCACGGGGTAAGTGTTATTATCCGGTGAACACCACATAGTAAGAGAAGCATAATGCGAGTATCTTTAATATGTTGTGACTGCAGATGGAGCTGCCACCGTGCAAGCCTTGCGGGCGGAACTTTCCCGAGCCAAGGAACAAGCGAGGATTAGTAATGCGGCTCCTTGTGAGAGCTAGGAGAAGATGGCCAAGATGGCTGTAGAATTGAAAGACACTGCCGACTGTTGCCGGGTTCTTGAGAACGAGAACCGAGCGAAGGCAACGGACCTTGAGAAGGCCGTGGCGGCGGATAAAGACACCCGTTCTGCTATGAGAGCGAAGAAGGAGGAGCTGCAGGAAGCCGGGGATATTGCGGCTGGGAAACCCTTCATGTTACAAAGGAAGTTCGGAGATCCTCGGTATGCCACTCTGGATCGGCTGTGGAGTTTGGCAAATGTGTATATGGATTTGGCGGTGAGTGCTGCCGATGCGGCCAAGTACTTCCAAGGCCCGACAGATCGTGAAGTGGACAAGCTGTTCTGGACGCAATTCCATGTTCCAGAACGTCCGCTTTCATTGACTGGCCAGCTAGCCGAATGGGCCGAACTGAATAGGTTGTCCGGACTCGCCATGAGGTTTGTTGTGGATCAGCTATGGCCGGAAAGACCAAAGCCGAACAGCTATTTCAGCTTAGTGCAGCAGTTCCTTGATGCGGTGCCGCGCATTAATGTGATGAAGAGGTCGGCGTGCATAGAAGGCTCGCGGATGGCCCTTGCCCGTGTTAAAGCATACTGGGCGAAGATGGACGCTACCACTGTTGCGGCCCAGGTTTCGGCCATAGGCCGTGTGGCTGCCGAACACTATTTCGAGGAAGTTCTCGAGGGTGCTCGTTTGATAGAGGCCCAGTGCTCGAAAAATATTATGTTTGAGTGATATGTATTCTCATTGTAAACATAATGCTTTTATGGAGTTTTTAAAAGGCTATGTTTATACTTTTGCCTGAAAGTAGTATGATGCCTCCTGTGCGGCCGTTTATGTATACATGTGTATAACCTGAAAGATTGCAGCCGTTGGCTTCAACCCCCACGCATATAATGCGGAGGTGCTCGCAAAAAACACGTGTTCACACTTAATCCAACGTCTTGGTCCTGATAAGGAGGTGATAGCGCAGCGAGCGAGGCAACCGGACTATAATGCTTGAACACTTTCACTTAGCCACAGGAGTTTGACAGTGGGGCTACTAGATAGCCCCTGGTGGCTCCGCACTCTCCCGATCGCGGGCTGCGTATATGCCTCGCTGAAAAATGGCCCTTCGTTAAGGCGGAGGAATTCTAACATTCCGATAGGTCATCGAGTGGTTGACCAGTCTCATGCTATATCATGACAGTCAATTTTCGGCTTTCTCTACTGGGGCACTCGTCCGGATGAACCAGGGCACAATCGCAGTAGTTCTCCTAGTGCTACCTTAGCCGGTAAAGCGGAACGTAAGGCACCAAAACACAAGAGCCGGGCAAACCCAACATTTGACCAAAGACAATGATTCGGAGCTGATGCATATAAGGCCGAACTCGCGACGCCGAACACTCCCTAAGGTATTCGGTCTTTATGGTATAAACCGGGCTGAAATAGTGCCGCTTGTAAGAAGCCCCTTGTGTCCAGGTACATGCATTATTCTGACATGGCCACATGCCAAGACATCAGCATCCTTCTCAATTGTGCCGAGAATTCGGTGGATATGTATCAACAAGAGATAGTAAAAAAAAAGGTTTACGCAAGGTATTAATCTAAAAAGAATCCTTGGAGCGGGTCCCTGCTGCACGTCTGCGCCTGTGTCTCCGTTGTGCCGTATCCTGGACGGGTGTAGCACGATGATTATCTGTAAAAGAGAGGAGCTTAGGTAAAAAAGCTGTCGTGCAAAAAGATAGTTTTATAAATAAACCATGTATAATTCAGGTTGAGTAAGAATTGCCACTTGTATTTGTAACAGGGGTGTGATCATTGATCCGGTATAAATTGCATATAGCTGCACCGGACTCGTCTAACCGTGTCCGAGGTCATGACGACCTGCTAAATGTTTTAGTTGGTGAGGCCGTGTTTAGTGTGCGGCTGTCGAGGCAGTCGCACGCTCTTCGGCGTGCAGAAATTGCTTAATATTTCCGTTCACTGTAATGATGCCACGCGGACCGGGCATCTTGAGTGTGAGGGAAGCATAGTGTGGTATTACATTAAAGCGAGCGAAAGCTTCATGTCCGAGTAGTGCTTGATAGCCACTTTGGAACGGAGCGATGTGGAAGGTTAGATGTTCGCTACGGAAGTTATCGGGGAAGCCGAATATAACTTTTAGTAGCAGGGAGCCCGTGCAACGAGCCCCTGGGCCTGGCGTTACTCCTTTAAAACTAATATTGCTATGGCGAATTTTTGTTGGGTCTATCCCCATTTCGCGGATTGTATCCTGGTATATCAGGTTTAGGCTGCTGCCACCGTCCATCAGGACTCGTGCGAAGCGGTATCCGTCAATTATTGGGTCTAATACCAGGGCAGCCCATCCTACACGTCAGATACTTGCTGAGTAATCATGATGGTCGAAAGTGATCGGTTGAGACGACCAGTGGCAGAACTCCGCAGTGATAAGCCTTCAGGCGTATTTTTCTGGGAGTGCCGTTTTGTTTCTTCCATTGATCACGTGTAACACGTTTACTGTTTTGACTTCTAGTGGAAATTTCTTTTGTTCCCCAGCGTCTCCCTTGAGAGGCTCATCTTCATCTTCATCTTCGCTTGGTGTATCCTCCCCCTTGTGTACGGCGTTGAGCTTGTCGGACTGCTTGAAGACCCAACATTCTCTGTGGGTATGATTGGCTGGTTTGCCAGGGGTGCTATGGACCTAACAAATTTGGTCTAGAATTTTATTCAGGCTGGACAGTTTGTCTCTGGCGCCTTTAGAGGGCGGCTTCTGTCCTGGCCGAGAGCTTTTGAATCCGACGTTTACTGCCGTGCTCTTCGTGCTGTCTCCTTTGTTCCGGCGTTTGTTACTGCTATTGCGCCGTGGTTTCTCGTTTTCATCTTTAACTTCAGATGTACAGGGGTTGCTGGTGCTGCATCAGGCTAGCCAACTGTCTTCACCCGCGCAAAAGTGGGTCATGAGGCTTGTTAATGCTACCATTGTTCTCGGTTTTTCTTGGCCGAGGTGTCGGGCAAGCCATTCATCACGGACGCTGTGCTTGAAAGCTGCCAAGGCTTTGGCGTCCAGACAGTCGACAATTTGGTTCTTTTTAGTAAGAAACCTGTTCCAAAGCTTTCGGGCTGACTCTCCGGGCTGTTGAGTTATATGACTCAAATCATCCGCGTCCGGAGGTCGGACATAAGTCCCTTGAAAGTTTGCCCGAAAAGCGTCTTCGAGCTCTGCCCAGCTTCCAATGGAGTTTTCGGGGAGGCCTTTAAGCCAATGACGAGCTGGCCCTTTGAGTTTGAGTGGTAAGTACTTGATGGCGTGGAGATCATCTCCTCGAGCCATATGGATGTGGAGGATATAGTCCTCGATCCAGAACCCAGGGTCTGTTGTTCCGTCGTATGCCTCTATGTTTACAGGTTTGAATCCTTCAGGAAATTCATGATCCAGCACCTCATCGGTGAAACATAGGGGGTGTGCGGCACCCCTGTATATGGGTGTACCGCATTGTTCGGATGTTATATCGTATGCTGGGGCGTGCTTGCGTGGTCCATAGATGGATCTAGTTGCGTTGTCCTTTTGGTGCAAGCCCCCGCGTGAATTGCGTATTGTCTTGTGAGTGGCATTGTTTGCCGCTCTATGTTGGCCGTGAGGTCGTCTATCCGGCCAGGTGGCTATTTTGACTTTTGGTTGTGAGGGGTCTGAAGCCTCCTCATCGAATTCAGGTAGCAACTTCCAATTTGGGTAGCTCTTGGTGGGGCGATTGTCACCGTACTTCGCTGCTGTGTTGGGTACTTTACTCCATCTGATTTGGAGTGTGTCCTGCGCAGCCTTGAGCCCTTGATTCTGCTTTTTTAGACTCCTCGCGGTGGCAACAAGCCTTTGACGGGCATTTTGCTGCTCCGGGTGCCTGTCCGGCGTTGTGTCGTCCGGACTATTATCTTTGACAGAATTGGCTTGTTTGGTTTGATTCTCCGTATTGCCATGGTCCGGCAGCGGTTCGCCCTGCTCCAACACTGGGTCTATGTGGTCATTATTTCTGGCGAGACAGGATTTGGGGCGGCACTTGCGCCGCCGCTTTGACTACTTCTCGAGGGAACAAGCCTTCGGTGTGTCCTTCCGTTCCTCGTCGTCGTTTTCTTTTGGTGTGTCCACCATGTATACGTCATATGATGAAGTGGACGTCCGGCGCCCTATGGGCGGTAGTTCATCTTCGCCTCCCGCATCGTTGTCCATACCATCTATGTCTGCGGAGTCGAAGTCGAGCATGTCGGTTAAATCCTCGACAGTGGCTACAAAGTGGGTGGTGGGTGGGCGTCAAATTTCTTCGTCGTCCGCATCCCAATCCTGTTGGCCATAATCCGGCCAGGGCTCTCCTGACAAAGAGAGAGACCTTAGTGAATTCAGAATGTCGCCGAAAGACGAGTGCTGAAAGATATCCGCGGCGGTGAACTCCATGATCGGCGCCCAATCGGATTCGATTGGCAGGGGCGCGTATGGTTCGGGGTCCAGAAGAGAGTCCGGCACCTTGGAGTCACGGGTCGTGCAGAGGATTATGCTGGTGTTTGGCTCGATCGCCGTCGAGACTGCAGCCCCTGAGGTGGTCTAGCCACCCGTCCTTGATTGGCGCAGTTGGCTCCGATCTAAGGGTCGGAGCTGATGCGGGCGTGGCCTCTGGAGTACCGTCCGGTGGCAGAGCTAGGTCATACCCATCGCGACAGTGCGGCGCGCCCTGCTGTGGCTCGAATCCGTCGAAGATCAAGTCCCCATGGATATTGGCCGTGTAATCCAAACTTCCAAATCTGACCTGATGGCCAAGGGCGTAGCTTTCAATCTGCTCCAGATGGCCAAGCGAATTAGCCCGCAGTGCAAAGCCGCCGAGTACGAAGATCTGTCCGGGGAGAAAAGTCTCACCCTGGACCGCATCGCTATCGATGATAGCAGGAGCCATCAAGCCTAATGGCGACGACACAGAGGAACTCTCAATGAAAGCACCAATGTCGGCGTCAAAACCAGCGGATCTCGGGTAGGGGGTCCCGAACTGTGCGTCTAGGCCGGATGGTAACAGGAGGCAAGGAACACGAAGTTTTACCCAGGTTCGGGCCCTCTTGATGGAGGTAAAACCCTACGTCTTGCTTGATTAATATTGAAGATATGGGTGTTACAAGAGTGGATCTACCACGAGATCAGAGAGGCTAAACCCTAGAAGCTAGCCTATGTTATGATTGTATGTTGTGATTGTTGTCCTACGGACTAAAATCCTCCGGTTTATATAGACACCGGAGAGGGTTAGGGTTACACAAGGTCGGTTATAAAGGAGGAGATATCCATATACGTATTGCCTAGCTTGCCTTCCACGCCAAGTAGAGTCCAATCCGGACACGAGACGAAGTCTTTAATCTTGTATCTTCATAGTCTAACAGTCCGGCCAATGGAGATAGTCCGGCTGTCCGGAGACCCCCTAATCCAGGACTCCCTCAACGATAATTCCCATGTGTCCTCGGGAGCACTTCATTTATATAAGAGTTTGTCCAGGCTTGTCCTTTGCTACAAAAAGGATCGGGCCTTGCTGAACCTTATTTACTTCTATTACTTGTTACCCATTACAAATTACCTTATCACAAAACTATTTGTTACCGATAATTTCAGTGCTTGCAGAGAATACCTTACTGAAAACTGCTTATCATTCCTTATGCTCCTTGTTGGGTTTGACACCCTTACTTATCGAAAGGACTATGATAGATCCCCTACACTTGTGGTTCATCAGACTCCGCTCTTCACTCATGAGAAAATGGCTGGTCACCGGGATGCCCAGTCCCATGCTCAAATCAAATCAAAATAATTGCAAACAAAACTCCCCCAGGATTGTTGTTAGTTGGAGGCACCCGTTGTTTCGGTCAAACCATGGATTGGTGCTTTTTGGTGGTGGGGGAGTATAAACTTTACCAATCTGCTTGGGAACCACCTATAATGTGTGTAGCATGGATGATATCAAGATCTCTCGGTTGTTATGTTGAGAATGAAAGTATACCGCTCAAAATATTATTCATCTCTATTTCAAAATCGAGCTCTGGCACCTCTACAAATCCCTGCTTCCCTTTGCGAAGGGCCTATCTATTTACTTTTATGTTTTTTCATCGTCCTCTTATTAGAAAGCACCAGTTGGAGAGCACCGCTGTCATTTGCATGCATTACTATTATTTTACGTTGAGTATGACTGTGACTGGATCTCTTTTACCATGAATTACAATTTCCAGTTAGCCCTTGATCTTCAGGGGTGCTATGCATTTATGTTTTGCGGTCTCAGAAAGGGCTAGCGAGATACCATCTTGTTATATAATATTATGATTGTTTTGAGAAAGTGTTGTCATTCGAGATTCATTATTATTGCTCGCTAGTTGATTATGCCATTGATATGAGTAAACATGAGATCTGAATGTTATTGTGAATATAGTTAGTTCATAATCTTTGCTGAAAACTTGAATGCTGGCTTTACATATTTACAACAACAAGAGCAAACAGAGTTTGTAAAAGTTTATATTTATCACTTTCAGTTTATCAACTGAATTGCTTGAGGACAAACAAAGGTTTAAGCTTGGGGGAGTTGAAACGTCTCCATCGTATCTACTTTTCCAAACACTTTTGCCCTTGTTTTGGACTCTAACTTGCATGATTTGAATGGAACTAACCCGGACTGACGCTGTTTTCAGCAGAATTGCCATGGTGTTATTTTTGTGCAGAAATAAAAGTTCTCGGAATGACCTGAAAATCAACGGAGAATATTTTTGGAATCTGTAAAAAATACTGGCAAAAGAATCAAGGCCAGGGGGGCCACACCTTGTCCATGAGGGTGGGGGCGCACCCCCTGCCTCATGGGCCCCCTGGTGCTCCACCGACCTCAACTCCAACTCTATATATTCACGTTCGGGGACAAAAAAATCAGAGAGAAGGATTCATTGCGTTTTACGATACGGAGCCGCCGCCAAGCCCAAATCTCTCTCGGGAGGGCCGATTTGGAGTCCGTTCGAGGCTCCGGAGAGGGGAATCCATCGCAATCGTCATCATCAACCTTCCTCCATCACCAATTTCATGATGCTCACCGCCATGCGTGAGTAATTCCATCGTAGGCTTGCTGGACGGTGATGGGTTGGATGAGATTTATCATGTAATCGAGTTAGTTTTGTTAGGGTTTGATCCCTCGTATCCATTATGTTCTGAGATTGATGTTGCTATGACTTTGCTATGCTTAATGGTTGTCACTAGGGCCCGAGTGCCATGATTTCAGATCTGAACCTATTATGTTTTCATTAATATATGTGAGTTCTTGATCCTATCTTGCATGTCTATAGTCACCTATTATGTGTTATGATCCGTTAACCCCGAAATGACAATAATTAGGATACTTACCGGTGATGACCGTAGTTTGAGCAGTTCATGTATTCACTAAATGTTAATGCTTTGGTCCGGTACTCTATTAAAAGGAGGCCTTAATATCCCTTAGTTTCCAATAGGACCCCGCTGCCACGGGAGGGTAGGACAAAAGATGTCATGCAAGTTCTTTACCATAAGCACGCATGACTATATTTGGAATACATGCCTACGCTACATTGATGAATTGGAGCTAGTTCTGTGTCACCCTATGTTATAACTGTTGCATGAGGAATCGCATCTGACATAATTATCCATCACTGATCCATTGCCTACGAGCTTCTCACATATTGATCTTTGCTTAGTTACTTTTCCATTGGTACTGTTACAATCATTACAAAACCAATACCATTACATTTGCCACTGTTACCACTACTATCATACTACTTTGCTATTAAATACTTTGCTGCAGATATTAAGTTTCCAGGTGTGGTTCAATTGACAACTCAGCTGCTACTACTTTAAAATATTCTTTGGCTCCCCTTGTGTCGAATCAATAAATTTGGGTTGAATACTCTACCCTCGAAAACTGTTGCGATCCCCTAACTTGTGGGTTATCAACCACTGAGCTCCTTGGAACATTAAACCTTCAACCATGCAATCCAGCAATGACCACATGTGTATTGTGCTTAATTCAGGAGTTGTATTTATCAACTTTAGAGTTGTATTTATCTTACATGAATATCCCTTATTTGCACATAACAAAAACTCAGAAAACTGGAGTTCTCCATGTACTCGACTGGAGAGCCAATAGGGTATGTGATGGTCTGTAGAAGTTTGTTGCAATCAAATTTAAGCATGATTATATGCATGTAATTCTGAAATCTTTACAACTTGGTCCAACGTGGGGGGTGTCTATTGGGGGACGTTGCATGGGAAACAAAAAATTTCGTATGCTCACCAAGATCAATCTAGGAGATGACCATCTACGAGAGGAGAGATTGCATCTACATAACCTTGTAGATCGCTAAGCGGAAGTGTTAAGAAACACAGTTGATGTAGTCGAACGTCTTTGCGATCCAATCATGATCCGTCCCGCGAACTTCGGTCCAAGTGATGAACGGACGGCACCTCCGTGTTCAACACACGTACGGCTTGATGATGCCTTCACCTCCTTGATCCAGCGAGCGATGGAGAAGTAGTAGCTCGAGTCCTCCGGCAGCACAATGGCGTGGTGGCAGAATCTCAGCAGAGCTTCTCTAAGCACTACAGAGAGGAAGAGGAGAGGAGGTGCAGCGTCGTGGTGTGGAGATGTGCTCAAGGGTGCGTCTGCCCTCTCTCTACCTCTCTATATATAGGGAGAAGGGAGGAGGAGGGGCGCCCTAGATCCCATCTAGGGGGGCGGCGGCCACAGGGGGTTACCCTAGATGGGTTTTGGGTGCCTCCCACCCCCGGGAGCCTTGGCCCCCAAGGCAAAGGGGATGGTGATACGTCTCTGTCATACCTATAATTTTTGATTGTTCATGCCAATATTCTACAACGTTCACATACTTTTGGCAACTTTTTATACTATTTTTGGGACTAACATATTGATCCAGTGCCCAGTGCCAGTTCCTGTTTGTTGCATGTTTTTTGTTTCGCAATAAATCCATATCAAACGGAGTCCAGACGGGATAAAAACTGACATAGATTTTTTTGGAATATATGTGATTTTTGGGAAGAAAAATCTACGCGAGACGATGCCCGAGGGGGCCACGAGGCAAGGGGGCGCGCCCGAGGGGGACAGACGCGCCCTGGGCCCTCATGGACACCCCGTAAGGCGGTTGATGCCCTTCTTTCGCTGCAAGAAAGCTAATATACAGATAGAGATCATGTCCAAAATTCAGCCCAATCGGAGTTACAGATCTCCGGGAATTTAAGAAACGGTGAAAGCCCAGAATCAAGAACGCAGAAAAAGAGAGAGACAGAGAGATAGATCC
>NC_053025.1:95836051-95870805 GCF_003073215.2 Triticum urartu
TCCCTCTGTTCACTTTTATAAGACCTTGAGGACATTTCAAACAATGTGGAAAACAGTTCATTTTAAGTTGTCTGAAACGACTTACAAAAGTGAACGGATGGTGTATCTCGTTTCGAATGACTAATTATTGCAAGGAAAACACGGGCATGGTAATACATACAGATTCATTTGCAAATGAAAGAATATTCGTTTGCATTCTCAAATGTAGGCGCACCAGGCAGACCAGGGTCGTGTCGGGGTGGACGCTGCTTCGGTGCCTTAAAGGCAACTGCTTTTGGGTCACTGACATGTGTGCCAGCCACCTGTTGGGCCCACATGTCATGGACACAAAGGCAAGTTCCCTAAGGCACCGAAGCATAGTCCCGTCGGGGTGGTCGCGTGTGTCGGACGGACGCGTAGCACCCAGCCACCCAGGCCCCCCCCCCAAAAGGACGACGACAATATAAGTTCACGCTTCCACGTTCCGGATTGAAATATCTGGCGGCCCCAATTCCAGCCCTGCAAAATCTCTCTTCTCCACAGTCCCCTTCCGCGCCCAGATTTTGCTCAAATCCCTAATTCGCCGCCATCCCTCGAATCGCCCCTCGACTCATCTCTTTCCCCACCGTTCCCCACCTCTGTGCCGGACGACGACGACGACGAAGACGACGGTCGCGCTTCACCACCGCATCGGAGCTACCTCATCTATGCCCTCATCCACCGCACTGGGTGGTCCACCGACAACGTCGGCCACCGCAACCGACATGCCTCACAGACACCGAGTTCCACCGCATCAGGTGCACTTCACTGACGCCGTCTCCCAGCTCACCAGGGCTACTTCACCGAGCACATCGTCGCACCTCCGCCCCCCGAGGCCGTTGGGGCTTCACCACGGTCTCGTCCACCTCATCATAGCGCTCCGCTGCCACTCAAGATCTGCATCCGTGCGCGGCCAGCCAAGGCCAGTGCATCACCCTCAACGGCCTCTGAAGTGACCCGCACTCTAGGCTAGGCGAGCATGCCCAAACGCCGCCCGAACTAGGTATCCACACATCACTTCCCTTGTGCACTGTCCGATGATGTTTGGATATCCTTTCACTGCTCTCTAGCTTACACGCCTATGAAACTCTGACTTTAACTCTTATTTCTTCTGGAGATATCATCTGAAACAAGCAAACCCATTTTTTTAGCGAAGCATTGACGGCGCTACGGGATCTGGTACACATCTGCACACCCGTATAACCTTGTAAGTATCTGTCCTCCGGTACAACATCAAGGTCGATTCCTCTTGTTTGATCAACCATTCGCCGTGTCAAAAATGCAGAGGGGGATGCAAGGAGCACAAGGCCTGCACAAACAAGCAAGTGGTAACATGGACTTGTACAAGGAACATCCCAAACGCAAGCAGAGCTGCAGTGAGCCTGTACAACGAGCTAGCGTAAGTCCCTGCAATTCATTTAATTCGTACTGGCATTCGTGTATGATTTGTGTGCAGTGGCTGATCCACGAATTCAAGTTACCAGGGGCGAACATTTAACTTAAAAAATACAAAGGCACTTGCACTCCGGAAATCAACATAACTTGAGAAATGTGAAGCTACATGCACTTTGAAAACCAGCTAATGATCCAAAGTAGTCCAGATTATAAACACTAAATGATGCAAGCACCAAAAACACAAAATGAAACATGGTGTACAAGGACTACAAACATGGTCTGTACCTGCTTGAATTATTCATTCTCTGGCTGAAAATATCGAAGTGTAATTGCATGTATAACCAGTGTGCAAACTGCATATCAATATATCTATCCTGCACAAGTATGCCAATAGTTTTCAAACAACGATAGAAATGTATTTATGCTATGTTGTCATGATAGGGGGGCTTTCTGGTAGATGGCCTCGACGTTTCCTCAAGCTATGAAAATGCACTATAATTTGCTTGTCATCAATGCCTGCAAATCTCTGTCTCTCTCAACATAGTAGATCATCATTAGACACTAAATCCTTCAATGAGCTTGCAAAATGCTTGCATTAGATCCCTCATTAGACACTATATGTTCATCACCAGGCGCATGTAAAATGTTTGCATCAAATCCTTCATTAGCAGTCTGTTCATTAGACACTTCAGGCTCAAGAACAACATGAGCTTGTATGTTTGCACCAAAAACTTGATTAGATACATCAGATTCAGTCAGTTCAGTATTGATTGGGGGAGTTATAAAATAAGTAGAAATTGGTTTCATTCTCTCATAGATTCCCTACATATGTCGGTGTCAAAACCGGCGGATCTCGGGTAGGGGGTCCCGAACTGTGCATCTAAGGCAGATGGTAATAGGAGGCAGGGGACACAATGTTTACCCAGGTTCGGGCCCTCTTGATGGAGGTAAACCCTACGTCCTGCTTGATTGTTCTTGATAATATGAGTAGTACAAGAGTTGATCTACCACGAGATCGAGAGGATAAACCCTAGAAGCTAGCCTATGGTATGATTGTTGTTGTCCTACGGACTAAAACCCTCTGGTTTATATAAACACTGGACGGGGCTAGGGTTACACAGAATCGGTTACAAGGAAGGAGATCTACATATCCGTATTGCCAAGCTTGCCTTCCACGCCAAGGAGAGTCCCATCCGGACACGGGACGAAGTCTTCAATCTTGTATCTTCATAGCCCAACAGTCCGGCCAAAGGATATAATCCGGCTGTCCGGATACCCCCTAATCTAGGACTCCCTCAGTAGCCCCTGTACCAGGCTTCAATGACGATGAGTCCGGTGCGCAGATTGTCTTCGGCATTGCAAGGCGGGTTCCTCCTCCGAATACTTCGTAGAAGATTTTGAACACGAGGATCGTGTCCAGCTCTGCAAAACAAGTTCCACATACCACCGTAGAGAGAATAATATTTCCATAAATCTAATATGCTGACGTACCCCGTAGCGTGACATCACACCACAACCAGGTCTTTATTCGAATCGTTTTCCATAACCTATCTTAGCGTGTTTCGCGAGGCGGTTTCCTTGGCACGTCTTGTCGAAGCAGAGATCGTGTCCCCTTATTACGGGATTCTCATCAATACGGACGTGGGTAACCCAACCGCGCCATCAATTACGGTGCTTGGGGGATAAGCGAGATTTACCAGGCTGGTGGGGGCGCATAGTTTCGTCCGCCCTTATAAAGGGATAAGGTTTCACCTTTTTCTACCCACGCCTTCTTCCTCCTTGCTCATCCATTCTCACGCACTCGAGCTCCAGCGCCCAAGTCCACATCCTTCTCCTCAACTCTCTCCAAACATGTCCGGAGCGGGAGGCAAGTGGATGGTCTCCTCTGTCACGGAGGGACACATCAAAAAACTACATGTGGCCGGATCCTTAGCCGCGGATATCGCGCACGGCTGCCATATGCGATGCAGATCGTCCCTACCCCGGAACCTTACGAAAGGGTGGTTTTTCTCCCCCACTTCATCCGCGGACTGGGGTTGCCCCTCCATCCATTCGTCCGTGGCCTTATGTTCTATTATGGGCTGGACTTCCATGATCTGGCCCTGAAATTCATCCTCAACATCTCAGCGTTCATCGTCGTGTGTGAGGGTTTCCTCCGCATCCGGCCCCACTTCGGCCTGTGGCTGAAGACCTTCATTATCAAGCCAAAGGTAGTAGGCGGCCAACAAACAGAATGCGGCGGAGCCATGGTGGGCAAAATACCCAACGTTACATGGATCGAGGGATCCTTCATGGAGACCATAAAGGGGTGGCAATCGTGGTGGTTCTACATCATCGAGCCGCGCGACACCAACTGGGTGGCGGCCCCGAGTTTCGATCCGGAATCCCCACACGGCTCACTTCCTAGAAGGAGAAGGGCCTGTCCAGGGGCTCTTCAGTGGAGCTGGACGGATTGCAGAAGTGTATCCGGAATATGATAAGCAAGAAACTTAAGCTTGTCAACATAGTCCAGGTCATGCTCTTCCGCCGGATCCTCCCGTGTCAACAACGGGCTTTCAACTTATGGGAGTTCGACCCAGCCCAGCACCAGACTCTACGCGAGCTCTTCGACACGATGCATAAGGACGTCTGGAAGGTGTTGTTCAAGGGCGCCGAGGTCCCCCTTCTCTTACCGAGGTCCGCGGGCTAAGCGCGAAGCGCCTTGCGAATCCGGTAAGTTCTGTACATCTGGTAGGGTTTTTATTTCCCATAGCTTAGCCATGTGCGGGGTCTGAGCTCCCATGCCTTTGACAGGACTAGGTGGAGACATCGGAGCAGATTAACTGTCCGGCCCCTCTGCTCGAAGACCCTGCAGACGCTCTCCTGGCGGAGATGCGGACTCCGGCTCCTTATGAGGTGCCGGAGAAGACCAAGAAGAAAGCCACGAGAACCCGGAAGAGTTCCCGGCGCCAGGTGGTATCGGACTCATCGTCCGATAACTCCGAGACGCGCTCCTCCTGTGAAAACGAGGAGGAGGAAGATGAAGATTCTCCCTCCAGCCGGGGGAGACAAGAAAAGGAAGGCCTCCCCAACCGGGGAGGCCGAAGGGTCCAAGAAGGGAAGGACTCTCCTTCCGGACTGTTCCACCACCCGCCGACGGCGAAGACGAGTGGTTACTCAGGGCCAAGCCCCTGGCGAAGTCGTAAGTATTCGGATACCAGAGTAACTCAGATCATACTTTTGTTGCCCTGCTTCTCCTAACGTCGAATATGATTATGCAGTCCGCCCCGAGCCCGTATCGACGTATCCTCGTCGGACCGTTCCTTGGACTCGTCGGATATGAATAGTGATACACTTCCAACCGCCTCCTCTCCTCGCCCTACGAACGATGTCGAGGTACTGTCTCAAGGGGCACGGAGCCAGGGGGAGACAGTCCCGGAGGTGCCTCAAGGCGACCTTCCGGACTCCAGGCGTGAAGGGAGCAAGACTCCCAAGGGCTCCATGTTTGGCCCCTAGCAGAACGCCGCACCGGAACCTCAAGTGGTTCTGGACTCTGGCAGGCGGCCCCCTTCCAAGAGGGGCAAGCCGCCCGTGCCGGTGACCTCTGTCCATCCCTTCCAAGAAGGGCAAGCCGCCCGTGCCGGTGACCTCTGTCCATCCAGAGGCACCGGACAACCTGCTGGGAGCGCTTTGCGGCGCTTCCATCGACGAAGAGCACCGCATTATTATGAGTGCGGTGATCAAGAAGGTTCAGTCCGCCAACAGTGGACTGACTGAAGCCTGTGCCAGCCTTCTAACAGGCTTTGAGGTAAGTATTTAAAATATAGGAAAATATTACCGCATAGACAGTATCCCCTGATGCTCTGTTTGGTGTTCACAAAGAAAAGCGGAATAGAGGATCAAATAATAACTCCAGGAGTCTAATATAAGTATGTCTATATGCGTATGCAGGCTTCGCTGCTGACCTCTGCCGCACTCACTGCGGAGGTCGCTGCACTGAGGCAGAACCTCAAGCGGTCCGAGAAAGATCTTGATCTTGCCAAGAGGCAGCTCGAGGAGAACAAAGGTAAGTAATGCCTTGTCTATATACATATATATAGGGAAAATAGATTCTACCACTTAGTGGTAGTTACCTCCACCTTTTAAGCCGTTGGATTCTTTTAGATACGTGCTTCTCTAAACGGGTCGTGGGTGCAAAGCTATTGCCAGTTTCCAGATCCAATCCAATAACATACCAAACTTTCCTACTTTCGTGCCTCTATAAATTAAAAAACGACAGTAGATCATTTAATCCCCTCGTTTTCCAATCTACCTCACACGATGCTGCCGTACGCGTGACCACCGCCGTCGCCCCACCATGATGAATCAGGTGCGTTCCACAATCTAATGGGCATGACCTGACCATCCTGCCTTTTCTCCTTTGGATTTGCTGTAAACAGCTAGTGCATCTAGGAGAATTTTTCTGACATGAAACACCGGCTGGATGGTTCAATGCATGGATGTTTCAAGGTGTTGATTGATCAAACATGTGAGGTGTGTCGCTAATTGATAATTTATGTCCTTTTTTGTTTGGTACTCTCCTTTTGCAGATTGTCGATTACACGCCAGCCTCCATAATGATGTCGTGCACGCCGGCGAGCCGGCGAGGGATCTTGCACGCCAGCGTCCCGAGGTGGAGAAGGTGCCATTGGTTTCCTTGGTAATGACGTCTGCAACGACATGGGGCGCTGACGAACGGCTGCATACGACCAATGGAAATCTACTTCGGCGGCGGCGAGGACGCTAATGTATGACCGCACACTGCGACGACAATGTACGATGGACGGACGGATGCAATATAGTTGCTCGCACAACTCCATGGATGAGAACATGTAGTGACATGCATGGATTGTTGACATCACGGTTTTGCATGCATAGTGTATTTACAAGATCTTGTACTTCATACAAAGAATGAGTTAAAAGTACAGATAAATATACAAATGTTTTGAATTAAAGGCTGCACAGATTTCGCTCTTTTTCTTACAAATGGATTGGCAGACACTGTCCTGTAAATCTTTCTCGCTGGCCGGCCAGCCGGCCGCGTATACGTACTCTATGATCTATTCTATGTATTTACTTTCTAAGATACTATATACTTCATATTTTCTAAGAATCCATGTCATATTCTCATCTTTGGACACTGAGAATTTTGTACATGCTACATCTATGCTGGCAGCCCATCACACCTTCTTATGCAATATATGCTCCATACTCCTTACTCCATACTATTTATTTGAAATACAACATACTCCATTCTCTTATTGAATATACCATACTATTTATTTTGAATTACAACATACTCCATTCTCTCTTATCGAATATATTCCATACTCCTTACTCCATACTATTTATTTTGAAATACAACATATTCTATTCTCTCTTATTGAATATACTCCATACACTCTTTCAATGATATATACTGATATAGAAATATGTAAATGAAACCATGCCATGCATGACATACTTCACATACGGATATATGTTCATTGCAATCCATACACTCCAGACTCTATGCAACCCTACCTAAACAAGAAATAATAACACGAAGTAGCATATACTCAGTTTTGTGTATGTATTTGAAGATACTCTATTTTCTAGATACTCCATTTTTGGGAGCTTGTATACTACTTTCCATTAGGAGATTTTCCTTTCCGGAGTATGTATACTCTTATATTTGAAGACACTACAAACTCCGTTGCTGTAGTATATATATACCAAATAAAAGAAATGCCACATACTCTTATTTCCAAAAACATAGACCCGTTGTACGTACTTTTCTAGTTAAAAATGTGTATATACCCCCACTCCAACAAAGGGACACATGCTCCTATTTGAATAAAGTGCACATATATACTTCATGATAAATAGTCATTTTTAAAATTAAAAGGTAAACACGCTGATGCTGAAAAGATGTACGCCAGTAGTTAGTTAGCTAGCTTCTCATGCATGCTTATCTACTCGGAATTGCTGCAAATAGCCAGCCAAGAATCAGGAAGTGGTTCCCCTATTTCCTAATCAGCCGCACGTACCTCCCCACCTAAAAATCAGGGCCTTATCTTATCTAAAAAACAATATTTTCTCCACCTCTTAAATGCGCTGCTCGTGCGAAGTGGGTTAGCGGGTTTCTGCCCGCGAACAGGCCACGGTAGCACGCCCTTGTTGGTTTGGCTCTAAGATGAGGGACACGTGGAGGGCATAGAGACAGGAGCTACCACTGCATGTAGATAAATTTTTTCCTATATATATATATAAGATGCCGTTGCAAAATGATAGGATCATCATGGATGTGCCAGGGGCCACGACCGAAGTGGCGACCCTGAAGCAAGCGCTGTCCGAGGGCGAAAACAAAGCGGTCAAGCAGCGCACCGAGCGGGAAAAACAAGAGGCACGGGTGGGCGAGGTGCAGCAAGAGCTCCAGGCTCTCGTGAAGAAGCATGAGGCTTTGGAGCTTGACTCGAAGACGCGGGAGTCAGAGCTTGCCGCGGCCCTCGAGAGCACAAAGCATGCCAAGGCTGAAGCCCAAAAGGCCCTCCAGGAAATTGAGGCGATGAGGAAGATAGCGGCGGGTAAGGCCTTCAATATGCAAAGCAAGCATGTGAAAGTAAATTACTTGTTACTTACCCGAGTCCGGAGCTCTCCAGGAGCTTTCGCAGATTTGCCCCGCAGCGTGTCGGATGCCGCAAAGTATTATCAGGCCGAGGAGGGAAGCTCGACGGAGAAGCTGCTCTGGTCTCAGTATACTGGGACCGAAGACCCGATGCCTGTGAGCGACCAGCTGAAACAACTGGTTGAGCTGCACAAGGCGGCCGAACAGGCCATGAGGGGCCTTATAGTTCGGATGTGGCCTGGCGACTCCCTTCCCAACAGCTACTTCGGCCTAGTGAGGCGGCTTGTGGATGCCTGCCCATGGCTGGAAGTCATAAAGCGATCCGTCTGCATCGAACGTGCACGCCGGGCTTTTGCCCGTGCGAAGGTGCACTGGGCCAAGATGGACGCTGAGAAGCTGGTGAAGGGGGGGGCTCCGCAGGGCAAGGAGCATCGCCACCCCAAAATGTATTATGAGGGTGTCCTAAAGGGTGCCCGTCTTGTGGCGGACGAGACCGTCGATGTCTTCGGAGTAGAAGTCGAGCATGTCGGTCAAATTGTCGACAGTGGCTACTAAGTGGGTGGTGGGTGGGCGGTGAATTTCTTCGTCATCCGCATCCCAATCCTGCCGGACATAGTTCGGCTAGGACTCTTTTGACAAGGAGAGAGACCTTAATGAGTTCAGTATGTCGCCGAAGGGCAAGTGCTGAAAGATATCCGCGGAGGTGAACTCCATGATCGGCGCCCAGTCGGATTTGATAGGCATGGGTGCATGCGGTTCGGAGTCCGTGGCCAGGGAAGAATCCGACAGTTCGGCGTCACCGGTCCCGTGAAGGGTAAGGTCGATACTCGGCTCGATCGCCGCTGAGAATGCGGCCTCCGTGGAGGGGTCTATCCACCCGTCCATGGATGGCGCAATTGGCTCCGAATTAATGGTCGGAGCGGTTGCCGGTGCGGTCTCCTGAACACTGTCCAATGGTAGAGCTAAATCATGCTCATCATAACCATGCGACGCACTCGGCAGGGGCTCGAATCCGTCCAAGATCAAGTCTCCGCGGATGTCGGCCGTGTAGTTTAAGCTTCCAAACCTGACCTGCTGGCCAGGGGCGTAACTCTTGATCTGCTCCAGATGGCCAAGCGAGTTGGCCCGCAGTGCAAAGCCGCCGAATACAAAGATCTGTCCGAGGAGAAAAGTCTCACCCTGGAGTGCATCGCTATTGATGATCGAAGGAGCCATCAAGCCTAACGATGATGACACAAAGGAACTCTCAATGAAAGCACCAATGTCAGTGTCAAAACCGGTGGATCTCGGGTAGGGGGTCCCGAACTGTGCGTCTAAGGCGGATGGTAACAGGAGGCAGGGGACACGATGTTTACCGAAGTTCAGGCCCTCTTGATGGAGGTAAAACCTTACGTCCTGCTTGATTGTTCTTGATGATATGAGTAGTACAAGAGTTGATCTACCACTAGATCGAAGAGGCTAAACCCTAGAAGCTAGCCTATGGTATGATTGTTGTTGTCCTACGGACTAAAACCCTCCGGTTTATATAGACACCGGAGGGGGCTAGGGTTAGACAGAGTCGTGTACAAGGAAGGAGATCTTCATATCCGTATTGCCAAGCTTGCCTTCCACGCCAAGGAGAGTCCCATCCGGACACGGGACGAAGTCTTCAATCTTGTATCTTCACAGTCCAATAGTCCGGCCAAAGGATATAATCCGGCTGTCCGGATACCCCCTAATCCAGGACTCGCTCACAAGCAGTTTTACAATACCGTCAGGTTTAACTATTGGCCAAAAATTGAAGAGTTGAATTAGATATAATCAGGGATGTGATGTACCTACTCGTTGCGCATGCTAATCTTGCAAGCTACGGCTGTCCGTTTGCGCAAGCTCGATGCCATACACGTGCCTACGCCGGCCTGCCTCCCACGCAGGCTACACCCAGGGTTGGATCTTCATCTTCTTGTCCTTCCGTTCGCTTGAAGCCCGGCGACCGCCCTCCAACGAGGGCGCGAGGAAGTGCTGTGTCGGTCTGTCCAGCGGCGGCTAGGTTAGGAGCGAACCAGACTGGAGGCTGGAGCGAATGAATTGGGATTTTTCCTGTTGTCGATCGATATGGGAGGCGCTCGTTTGGGCCGCGAGCCTGCTATAGGGCCTGCCTTGCACTTATGTTATTGGCCCATCCAAATTGAAACATTTTTCTTCATTTTTTACATTGCCTGCTCGTGCGTTGGGACGAACAAAACTAGCGTGGGCCAACCTGGACGACTCAAACTAGGTGCACACTTTCCAGCCACCTGAGGCGGCCGCCCATACCAGCCCCTATGGTGGCGTCGCCCCTTTTTGCGTGTATGATTGGATAGTGAAAAATATTCCAGTTGGCCGCTTTGATTTACCCAAAATGGTTGAATTGCTTGTTTCTATGAACTGAGTTCGCCAATAATGTGAAGGATGCCAGTCTTTTCATCCTATTGTAGATTGCTTAGATCTCGATATGCCAAAAGTAATCGCATGAAATATACAGTAAAAGCCAGTGTGATGTGTTTGGCTACAACTAGTCTGACTACACGTCCTCATATAACATATCAAGGACGCACCATCTTACCAGATTAACCATTCGACTTACCCATGCAGTGTGGGAAGAAAGAAGTATTGGGACTGCGTATCCAAGCAATTGATGCCATGGACTCCTTCGTACAACCTTGTAAGCGAAAAAGAAGTTAGTGTGCCTGTACAAAGAACTAGCGTAAGTTCAGTTACCTGCTTCTCGGAATTTTAGTTAGCCACTTATTGCAAAATTGTTCAATTACGTTGCTTGGCTTAATTTAGTTTGCTACTGATTACATAATGGCACAGCCTGTTAATCATATTGTAGACTGCGCCTATCTATGTGTTTGATACTTACTGTTAAGAATTACCTGTTTGCCTTAACTTAAATATCTACTTGTTTGTTTAACTGCTTTGCTGCTGCAACAGCGGGTTACAATGATGTTAATAACTACTTTTCAGCATCCAATTGAAACTCTTTAATTCCTTGTTTGTTTAACTGGTTTGCTGTTATAACTCCAGTGAGATGTTTTGCTAACTTCAACTTTTCTGAAATCCAATCAGAACTTTAATGGGCAAACAGTGTTAGCCCAGATTCAAAGACGAGGTTCCCCCATGGGGCGTTGCATCATCCCACAGAAGGCACCTGGCCCAATCGCTGCATTATGAATTTCCACTGCTGAATGCTCTAGAGGCTAAACTAGTTGGTAGCAAAGATTCTGCTTCTTGCCACTTTAGAGATGAGTTGACATGTTGAGGAAGCAAACAACACAATCACAAGCAGTACTCAAGACAACCATTAAATATTTGGTGGATTTGAAAACGAAGCAAGCTGAGACTGACCAGATTGTTAAGGTCCTGAAGGAAAAAAGGAAATTAAGTTCCTACTTGGTAAATCATAGGTGAAATGTTCTTTCCATAGTTGAATAACCTTTGTGTTGTCTGTTCATGTAATAAATCAAACCATTTGTTTTAGAGATCATGTAATAATTGTTTTTTTTTTGGTTTGTAATTTTATTTGAGCACAAGTATGTATTAATTGATAAGACTCGGAGACCTTTCATTTGGATTGTTGTGCCAGCCCTACAAATATGCCAATCGGGCTGAATGTGCATTCAACAATAGTAGTAGTATAGATGGACCATAAGCGGCACACATCGGAAAGGGCCAAGATGTTGGCTAAAAAAAGGATGTTGTTGTAGCCAAAAAAGTACAGCGACCTGACTTATGTATGTTAGTTGATATTATTGATCCATATACTCTATAAGTGTTTATATGTGTGTTAGTTTTGTACATTCTTGGTTGATTGACTCGGTATTTGAATCTTGATACATCGCTTGTGTACAGATCTAAATGGGAGTACACATTATGCTGCGTGTGACATTTGAGTTGGACATGAAGTGTTCCAAATACTCGAATTCACCTTAGACTAGATTCTAGTTTCTGAATTTGAGTATCGACATTTGTAAACAATATTCATATACGACAGTGGAATACATCTTTGTCGTCCTTTTGAAGATATGTAAAAACACATAGAATGATTTATAAAGATTCATATAGGAATACAAAATGGATTCGAATTTAGTTGCCAGGGTAAATGCGGATGCTTATTGTCCCAAAATTTGAAAGAAGCAGCAAAATGTCCACTCCCACGTCGGCTGCCCGAAGCCAAGTGTTTGGGAGATGGAAATTACTGTCTACCCATTACACAGACAATCCATCAGCCTGATTTCCACTGCTCTAAATAGGGGTAGGTTAGTAACTTCAATTAGACGTGACACGACCGCCTCTGAGCCCATTCCGACACGGTGCGCGTCAAACGTGGGCAGCAAAACTCATTTGATTCAAGCTCGTCCGAAAGACCTCTGTTTCTCCCTCCATTCCCCATTCATACACGGTGGGCGGCAAAACAAACTCGACTCGGCCGAAATCGATGTAGGCAAAATAATTTCAATAGGGGCAGGTTTGTAACTTCACTCAGACGTGACACAACCGCCCCTACCTGTCAGCCCCGTTCATACACCGCGAACCAATGGGCGCCAACCACCCTCTCCTCGCCCGAAATCGCTCTGGGCAAATATTGGCGAGATGCGAGGCATTACCGCCTCCTATCCCCAACCGACGAGACGTCCAAATTTTAAACGGGGGCCTAAGTTCGTAACTTTCCCATATTTCAGACAGGCGCGTCCCAAAAACATGGTTCCCCGTACCTCTCCCTCCATTTTCCATTCATACACCGTCCGCGCTAGAACACCCCATCCCCACACCAGCCTCCGTCCGCCACCCCATCCATCGCCGCCGTCCTCCACCACATCCATCGCCACCGTCCTCCACCATGCCGGAGCGCCTACCAAGACCGCGTCGTCCACTGCTAGAGATGGACGTTTCTCATCCACGGTGACGGACCAATAGCCTTGCATCGCGTCCTCTCGCTTCATCGGCGCCGTCGTCCTCTTTGCCGGGGCCGCTCACACGACCTTCTCTTCCACCGCAACGGGACTTATCCCCCGATGCACCCGTCTACCGTCGCAGATCTGCTTCAACGCCACCGACAGCCATCGCACCCCCGATGCCTACACGGCGCCGCAAGAGAGGTGGTACTTCATATCTCCTCAACTTTTTGATCTCAACCAGAAAATAGATCTTAACTTGGTTACTCTACTTTCTTTTCAGCTCTTAGAATTTAGTTCTTAGTTCGAAGCAAACAATGGATGCTAAATATCATTTCTCCGGTTTGCAGCTTCAAATCTGCCATGGCACAGCCATAATACGATTTAATTGATCATGCTTAGGGTTTAATTGATCATGTTGGTTCCGTGGTGGTTTCTTTAATAGAAATCGGAGGGGAAACCCTCTTTTGCTAAAAAAAATATGCTTAGAGTTTCCCCCTTTTATGATCACTATACGATCAGAATACGTGCTTCGTGTCATAATAACACTGCTCCACCCATCAAGCTAAACAAGCTTAGTTGTTCAAATACGAATCTGATATTATTAAAACAGAGTTGTTTAATTGGTCAGCTAAATGTTCCTAAATTAGTTTCGAAAAATGCATGTTCGCCGCTCGGGTGTGTATCTCTACAGGGTGCCCACGGTGGGCCGGCCCACCCTGGGATTTTGGGTCGTCCCAGGCCCCGATTCCCCTCTGTTCTGCTGCGCGCTTCCGATCTCTACTCGCCCCCAGCCGCCTGCCTCGCCGGCGACTTGCCGTCCCCGGATGGCATGACTCTAGGAGGAGACGCCGGACTAACAGGAGGCCAGGAGCCGCTCGCCCAACAGCGTCACCGCTGCCCGGGCGCCGCCGTGCCTACCTTCCCAGTCCGTTCAGGGCTCAGGCGTGCAGCACCCACCAAGCCAACCCGATTTATCCTGAGATACGTCCTCAACACTCAGCAGCCACTCCTCATCACCCATTTTCTAATTGATTCATTACTCATTAGGCAGGACTGTCATTAGGGTTTGTTGTGTGCTCAGTGCTACCTACACTTAATGGTTCAGATGTATTTCGGTAATCTTTAGTACCTCTAAAGTTCACAGGGTTTTCAAAATTCCGGCCCTCGGAACAGAAACTAGTCATTTTGGATTGTTGGTCGTAGTGACATTGACCCAGATTACTACTGCAAGCCAGGTTTGTTGACAATTTTACTTGTCTTTCTTACTCATTCGATATAATATCCAATTATTCACGTCGATTAGTTGCAAACAATAAGTGCTAGACAAACTTCTTCATTCAGATTTTGGACGGTCTCTTACTGCAGTTACAATTCTGCATACTTGTCCTAGTAAGCTCACAAGTAAATGATTGATTCACTACATCTATGCTTGCCTTGTCATATTTGTTGTCAATATTCTTTTAGGGTGGACCACCCTGTTTCTAAATACTGGAACCGTAGACATGAGTGAATAGTATTTCTCTATGTGATCTCTTCCATCATGTGTGGGTAACGAACACTGCATTGTATAGAAAGAAAGTGTCATTTCCAGCTTTTACATAGGTTTCGATCTTTTACATGGAATACAATCTGCCTACTTGCTTTGTGTCGCACTACCAACACTCCACCCTTGAAGCTAAACATTACGCCACTCATAATTGCTTAGTTTATTTGTTCAAATACGAATTTCATATGATTCTAATGTTCCTACTTCAGTTTTGAAATGTGTGCCTGCCTGTTATAGAGACATAAGGGGTTTGTATTTCTGTGTGTGGTCTGGTCAGCACGGTTGGGGAGGTGAACTTTGCATATGCAGGGGTTTATAGGGAGACACTCTCCGAGTTGAATCCGCAATGCATTCCATAGATAATCTGACTACTTTTTATGTTTTCATGAATCTCAGATTCTGAACAGCATCATAATGATTATGAGCTTGCGCGCATGAAAAGAATAAAGCAGAACAATGCCATGGCTGTCAAACTTGGCATTAAGGGACTGAAATCAAGTCTGGATGCAATGCAATGCAAACGCTCTCCACCTACAGATTCATGCTCAGAATATGATCCTAACAGTGATTCTGAGCTAGAGGGAGACCTAAGTCAATGTAGCTCCCTAGTGGAGGAGTCAGAGGAAGATGCCCTATCTTATTCACCCATCAAGGTACTTGCTCTAACTTTCCAAGGTTACATTGCTCGCACATATCTTGCAACTGATGCTTTGCATTGCTTCTACTTTGTTGAACTGCCATTAGCTTAGTTTACACATCGTGTATGTGAATACGCCCTGCCTATCCATTTTCAGTACATATTCCATCTGTCATCATACCATATTTATCCATTCAAATGTTGTTCTTGTGTATCAGACGTTCAAAAGGAAGAGGGCGATTGCTGATCGTGGAGGAGCACAAGCAAAGTATTTGGAAAAGGTAGTGGCACCTGATAAATCAAATAGCCCATTAGGTGTAGTTGCAATATCACCTGACCCACAAAATACCCCAACTCTAGCAGACTCTAGCCCTACTACACTGGTCATTTCTGATGCCCCAACTCAGCAGACCCCAACTGCAGCAAACAGTATGATTATGCCAGTTGACATAGCACCAGCTGTACGACGCAAAACCCCCATTCCAGCAAAGAGTACACCAAATCCAGTTGCCAAATCCCTTTTCGAACCAGAGAGAGCCCCAATTGCAGCAAATAGGACCCCTGTTCCATTTCTTCCCAGTTTAGAAGACGAAGCTTATGTTGTTGTCAGGAACTTTGTGCGCATCTTTCCTTCATGGAAAGATTATACCGCAGACACAGAACAATTTCCAGTCTTCCTCCGCAACTTACGCGTAAGTAATGTACTAATGTTATTCATGGTCATTACTGCATATGTTTCTGCTGACAGAAGACACAAGATTTCATTCTTTTAAATAGGCGGAGGCAAACTGGATTGTGATGACGAGCAAGGGTTGGTTGCGCTTTTCAAGCACTCGTTGATGAAGTATCGTTCCTACCTGAGGCAAGCGCACTTCAATGGCAAGCCTCTGAACGAAATTTCTGTAAAGTCTCCGGTGCTACATTTATCCGACGGTGACTGGAATAATCTTGTTACACATTGGTCTCGGCTGCAGCGTAAGGTACTGTCTATGATATCACATCACAATTTGAACTACATTTCTGCATTTGCCTTAATGTCTCACTTGTATGAAAACTGTTAGCAGAAGAACATTCGTTCTCAAGGGACCACAGAATCTCGCAACTATACTGCACACTGCATTGCTCTTGTGAGTACCTCTTGCCCTGTATGACCATACTTACTTTCATAGCTGTTTGATTATGTAGCATCACTGCACATGTTAGCCTCGTAATCGTCCATTTGGTGGACATTATAAGATCCGTATGGACTCTTACATAAATTTAGAATCAACCCAATGCTTTTGAAGAGGTTTAGCTCATGTAGTCCTCTTGTAAGGACTGAACGTGGTCTATCACTGTACTTACATTAACAGCTACTCCCTCCGTCCCATAATATAAGAACGTTTTGTACAGTACACCAGTGTTCAAAACACTCTTGTATTATGGGAAGAGGGATTGGTTCATTTTGTAGCATTCTGCATCTTATCTCCCTCGCCCACCATTTACTAAAAAAGATCAGATCTATATTTAATCTTACCAACAAGTAGAATACACAGACAATGCCAGTGCAGAAGTGTAGCCCATTGCTCTTGTCAGTACATTTTGTCCTGTAACGCTTGTACTTCCAGGGATTGGTAGTTGATTATGTAGCATCAATCTGCATCTTATCTTCATTATCCTCTATCCCTTCCAGTATTATCATATCTATAATTACTCTCTACAAAATGTAGAGTACAGGCAATGCTTATGAAGAAGATTCTGTGCTGAAATTCTTGAGTTATCCTTCCCTTGACATGGAGAAGGGCATTATAAAGCCGGTGTTAACTGTTAATGTAAGTCAGTCCTTCTAAAGCCTTTATCCTCAACTGCTGTTTAATTTTCTCATACTCCCTATCGTTTACTGCTGTTTAGTTTGCTGTTTCTACCAAAATGCATGTTCGTAAGAACCGTAAGTTCTAAGTTTTACTTGTAAAACCAAATTCCTTATTCATACCATGCACATTACTTAATACTCCCTATATGTATGCTTGTTTTTGTGGATCTATAATCCAGTGTGTGGTGAAGCAGCCCACGTTTGCACCTTGTCATCTCCTGTTTTATCTTACTGATGTGGCTGATGATATGAACAACATGCCATGCACATTATCCAAAATAGATACAATGATTTTCTTTGCCCTTCATCTATGCTTGTTATGTTGACATGGTAATCCAGTAGTGTGGTGAAGCTCCCCGCATTATGAACAATGCCAAATTATGCTATTGATATTTTGAACTTACTCTTTATTTTCTAATTTGAAATTGGATAGAATTGACAGAACAGTTATCATCTTTGTTTATACACGTGCAAAACCTGTCATCTCTCTGCTTTGTTTCAGGGTGATATGCCTGATGGCATGCACAAGTCTGCTGAAGGCTGTGAGACAAACCCAACATATATTGCAGCAAAGAAGGCAAAACATCTTGAAGATAGCGAGACAACCCCAAAGTCTTGTCTTGATGCAGTGTTCAAGTTACTTGAGACTAACAGTCAGACAAGCTCACAGAATTCGTTGTCTGAATCAGTTCGACTTCTTCAGTCCCAAGTTCTAGCAGAAAGGCATTCTGCAACTCAACTTCGACTTGAAGTCCTATCTCTAAGAAAGATTGCGGAGAACACCAATGAGAACCTCATCGCTAAACAGCTACACCTGGAAGCTATGACCGACATGCTAGGCCGGTCTCACAGCCTTGCTCAGCAGCTTGCGCAGCAGTTCCCCCGCAAGGCTAACCTTTCTTGAACTGTCTTGGAAGTGGTCTCGGTTCAGTATTATTTTGTTACGCTGCAATGGTGCCCAGTTTTTGTAATCTGCTTCTTCGTTGCGCTTTATGATCACTGGTGGCGAACTTCGATGCCCAGTGGATGTAATATACCTTAAATCCTTTATTGTATAGTGTAGGTTTATTCTTAGTTACTATGCCGTAATTTCTTTATTGTATAGAGTAGGTTTGTCTTAATTCCTACTAGTTACTGCCATCATTCGCTATCTGAAAAAAATCAGATGTAGTCGACCGGGCCGAAACATTCGCCTCTAACGGGCCTGGTGTTTAGCGGGCCACAATTGGGCTGGCCTGCATCATTCTTGGGCCTGAATGATTGGGGCCTTCAACACATTGCGCCGAGGCCCAAACTTACACCGGCTATATTTAGTTGGGCCTTTTGGCGAACCCAGCGCTAGTTTGGCCCAGGAGCGTGGCATTAACAGGCTGAATTGTACTGGGCCTGTTACCGGCCCATGAAACCACGGGCCTTTTTAGGCAGGCGAAATGCATAGGGCCTTCAATTTCACTAGGTCAGTCGACCGGTGCAGCTGCCGAAATGGTAGGAAGGTCGTTTTGGGACCCAGTTAGACTCACGGCGTTACCAGGACCGAAACATATCTCGGACCTTAGGTTGGCCCACTAGATATCATGGGCCTTTAAGAGGCCGAAAGCTTAGCATAGGCATCAACGGGCCGAATTTACGCGACAGGCCTAACAGGGCCAAAGTCACGTTGGGGCTTAACTGTTGCCAACCTTTTAGCACGGGCCGTTTAGTGGGCCCGATGTCCCGTCGGAACCATATATGGCCCATGGGCAGCCACGGGCCATTCCCAGGCCGAAAGTCACATCGGGCTGAAATGGGCCCATGTATACATCAGGCCTCTAATAGGCCGGAAAGTCACTGGGTTGCAATTTGGCCCCAAATATTCGGCGAACCAATTAACGGGCAGATCTGGCTTCGGGCCGCAAATGGGCCCAAATATTGGGCGAACAATTAACGGGCCAGATCTGGCTTCGGGCCGTAAATGGGCCCAAATATTGGGCGAACAATTCACGGGCCAGATCTGGCTTCGGGTCATAAATGGGCCTTTATTAAGCAGGTCGTCATTGGGCTGGCCCACTAGTACCTGATTAAGTTCTACGGGCCTTTGACTGGGCCGGCCTTTTTAACCTATATGGGCCTCTGTTGGGCCCATCCACGTGTGATAAGCCACGTGTCGACGTATCATAGGCATGTCTCCTCCAATGGACGGGCGACATATGGCCCACTGATGAGCTGACAGGTGTTCCCTTCGGCCAATCATAATTTTACACGTGGAAATTTCCCATTGGTCAGGGCTGTTAACGGGTTATCAGATCCAAAATCCGACCCGATAGCTTAACGGCGTTCCGTTACGGTGGATGCCACGTGTCGGTCACCCTTGACGAAAGCACTTCTGTGACGCGTGATTTATCGTCATGGAAGTGGACACTTCCGTGATGATAATTTTGGTAATGTCATGGAACACTTCTACGACAATACAGGTATGACTATCTTGATTCTGTCATACAATCGTCATGGATGTACATGCATGACAAAAAACGCGACCTACTTGACAAACACGTATCATCACGGAAGTGTATTTTTTGTAGTGATGGGATTTTCACGTGATCCACTTGATGTATGTTTTCGTGATCAACTTGCGAGTTCCGTGACCTCGTGAACTTATGCATAGGGGTTGGCACATGTTTTCATCTTGACTCTCAGGTAGAAACTTTGGGGCACTCTTTGAAGTTCTTTGTGTTGGTTGAATAGATGAATCTGAGATTGTGTGATGCATATCGTATAATCATACCCACAGATACTTGAGGTGACATTGGAGTATCTAGGTGACATTAGGGTTTTGGTTGATTTGTGTCTTAAGGTGTTATTCTAGCACGAACTCTAGGATAGATTGAACGGAAAGAATAGCTTCGTGTTATTTTACTACGAACTCTTGAATAGATCGATTAGAAAGGATAACTTTGAGGTGGTTTCGTACCCTACAATAATCTCTTCGTTTATTCTCCGCTATTAGTGACTTTGGAGTGACTCTTTGTTGCATGTTGAGGGATAGTAATATGATCCAAATATGTTATTATTGTTGAGAGAACTTGCACTAGTGAAAGTATGAACCCTAGGCCTTGTTTCCTAGCATTGCAATACTGTTTTCGCTCACTTTTATCATTAGTTACCTTGCTGTTTTTATATTTTCAGATTACAAAAACCTTTATCTACCATCCATATTGCACTTGTATCACCATCTCTTCGCCGAACTAGTGCACCTATACAATTTTCCATTGTATTGGGTGTGTTGGGGACACAAGAGACTCTTTGCTATTTGGTTGCAGGGTTGTTTAAGAGAGACCATCTTCATCCTACGCCTCCCACGGATTGATAAACCTTAGGTCATCCACTTGATGGAAATTTGCTACTTTCCTACAAACATCTGCACTTGGAGGCCCAACAACATCTACAAGAAGAAGGTTGTGTAGTAGACATCAAGCTCTTTTCTGGCGCCGTTGCCGGGGAGGTTAGCGCTTGAAGGTATATCTTTAGATCTTGCAATCGAGTCTTTTAGTTTCTTGTTTTATCACTAGTTTAGTTTATAAAAGAAAACTATAAAAAATGGAATTGAGTTTGTCTCATACGCTTCACCTTTTTAATATCTTTCGTGAGTATGATGGAAAGGATAATTGTGCTCAAGTGCTAGAAGAAGAAATCTATAAAATGTTTGGCACTAAATATTTGAATGATGAGCATGATTGCAATGTTGTTAGTATGAATTCCTTGAATATCCATGATGCTTAATGATATGCAAAGCTGAAAGTGCAACTATCCCTAGGTGGTTTTGGTAATTCATAACAACATATAGCTCATTGAGCTAATGCTATTCCAAGATGACTATTTCAGGAAAGCTCAATGATTGGCATGGCATGGATGTGAAAGTGGAACCCTCAAAATGCTAAGGACAAAGGATTGGCTCAAGCTCAAAAGCTCAAGACTCTTCATTTTATATTTTAGTGATCCAAGATCACATTGAGTCTTTAGGAAAAGCCAATACTATCAAGGAGGGATGAGGTGTTGCTTAATGAGCCTCTTGCTTCATGTGCTTAGTGATATGCTCCAAAACCCTCAACTACTTTCCCATATCCACATATGACCTAAACCCTAAGCCAAACTCGGTCCTACCGATTCTTTCTATCCGGCGCCACCGAGTTTCACTTGTCATAAGCCACTGCCAAACCCTAGCAATTCGGTTCTACCGATAGGGATCTCGGTCTCACCGAGATGGGATTGCAAACTCTCTGTTTCCCTTTCGTAACTTTTCGGTCTCACCGAAAGAGCGAATCGGTCCCACCGAGATTGCAATGTAAACTCTCTATTTCCCTTTTGTAACTTTTCGGTCTCACCGAAAGAGCAAATCGTCCCACCGAGTTTACCTGACCAACTCTCTGGTTAGCTTATTACCAAACTCGGTCTCACCGAGTTTGTGTAATCGGTCTCACCGAGATTACGTTATGCCCAAACCCTAACCATATCGGTCCTACCGAGTTACATGTCAGTCCCACCGAAAATCTCTAACGGTCACTAGGTTTACCTTTTCGGTCCGACCGAGTTTGTTGATTCGGTCCCACCGAGATTGGAAAACTGTGTGTAACGGTTGGATTTTGTGTGGAGGCTATATATACCCCTCCACCTCCTCTTCATTCGTGGAGAGAGCCATCAGAACACATACACAATTCCAACTCATATGTTCTGAGAGAGAACCACCTACTCATGTGTTGAGACCAAGATATTCCATTCCTACCATATGAATCTTGATCTCTAGCCTTCCCCAAGTTGCTTTCCACTCAAATCTTCTTTCCACAAAATCCAAATCCTATGAGAGAGAGTTGAGTGTTGGGGAGACTATCATTTGAAGCACAAGAGCAAGGAGTTCATCATCAACACACCATTTGTTACTTCTTGGAGAGTGGTGTCTCCTAGATTGGCTAGGTGTTACTTGGGAGCCTCCGACAAGATTGTGGAGTTGAACCAAGGAGTTTGTAAGGGCAAGGAGATCGCCTACTTCGTGAAGATCTACCGCTAGTGAGGCAAGTCCTTCGTGGGCGATGGCCATGGTGGGATAGACAAGGTTGCTTCTTCGTGGACCCTTCGTGGGTGGTTGCTTCTTCGTGGACCCTTCGTGGGTGGAGCCCTCCGTGGACTCGCGCAACCATTACCCTTCTGGGTGGAGCCCTCCGTGGACTCGCGCAACCGTTACCCTTCGTGGGTTGAAGTCTCCATCAACGTGGATGTAGGATAGCACCACCTATCCGAACCACGGGAAAAACATCCGTGTCTCCAATTGCGTTTGAATTCTCCAAACCCTTCCCTTTACATTCTTGCAAGTTGCATGCTTTACTTTCCGCTGCCAATATACTCTTTGCATGCTTGCTTGAATTGTGTGATGATTGCTTGACTTGTCCTACAAATAGCTAAAATCTGCCAAGAACTAAAATTGGGAAAAGGTTAAGTTTTTATTTGGTCAAGTAGTCTAATCACCCCCCCTCTAGACATACTTTCGATCCTACAAGTGGTATCAGAGCTTTGGTCTCCATTTTCTTGATCTCCATAGCTTTTGGTGGTCATAGCCTTGGTTTCACAACCTAGGAGAGTATGGCGTCTAGCGAGGGAAATTATCACCGTAGAGGTCCTTACTTTGATGGTACTAATTTTGCTAGTTGGAAGCATAAAATGAAAATGCATATTCTTGGACATAACCCCGCCGTTTGGGCTATTGTGTGTGTTGGTTTGCAAGGTGACTTCTTTGATGGGAAAGAACCAAACCGTGAAGCTACCGCGGATGAGTTGAAGATGTTGCAATACAATGCTCAAGCTTGTGATATTCTCTTCAACGGATTGTGCCCCGAAGAATTCAACAAAATCAGCCGTCTTGAGAATGCAAAGGAAATTTGGGACACTTTGATTGATATGCACGAAGGTACCGACTCCGTCAAGGAATCCAAGTTGGATGTGCTTCAAAGTCAACTTGACAAGTTCAAAATGAAGGATGGTGAAGGTGTCGCTGAAATGTACTCTAGGCTTGCTCTCATCACAAATGAGATTGCCGGCTTAGGAAGTGAAGAGATGACCGATAGATTCATCATCAAGAAGATTCTAAGAGCCTTGGATGGAAAATATGATACCGTGTGCACATTGATCCAAATGATGCCCAATTACAAAGATCTCAAGCCAACGGAGGTGATTGGAAGAATTGTTGCTCATGAGATGTCACTTAAGGATAAAGAGGAACTTCACAACAAATCAAGTGGTGCCTACAAAGCCTCATGTGAAGCCCCTACATCATCAAGTGAGAAACAAAACTTCAATGAAGAATTGAGCTTAATGGTGAAGAACTTCAACAAGTTCTACAAGAATAGAAGCAAGATAGAAGCTTCCAAAGTCAAGGTCCTACAATGACAAAAGATCTTCTAGTCGAGAGCGAAACTGTTACAATTGTGGAAGACCCGGACACTATTCAATGAGTGTACGGCTCCCTACAAGAGAAGAGAAGATTCTCCAAAAAGAAGAAGCAAAGGATCACCACCAAGAGAGAGAAGGATTAGAGATGATCGTTATGAACGAAGATACTCACGGAGAAGCAAGGATTCGGAAAGGAAGGAAAAATCATCAAGGAGCTACACAAGACAAAGACATCTAGCTCATGTTGGTGAATGGGTATCCGGCTCCGGCTCCGACAGCCACTCCGAGAGAAGTTATCACTCCGACTCCGAAGATACTCAAGATGAAGGTGTTGCCGGTCTAGCACTTGTGTCAACCAACTCCTACGACATATTTGACTCACCAAATGAAGGAATTGGAAGATGCTTCATGGCCAAAGGTCCTAAGGTAACACACCCCGAGTATGTTGATTTCAATAGTGATGAAGATGACTTGTTAGGTGCTGATTTGCTTGTTGACAACTCTAGTGATGAATACTATGATGAAACGTCAATTAATCATGCTAATCAAGATAAAACGAATGACAATGTTAAGGAGAAGATTGAGGCTCTAACTAAAGAACTAAACACTCTTAAGTTAGCTCATGAAACTATCTTCGAAGATCATCGAGAACTTTTAAGAGCAAGCTCATGAGAAGTTATGCTTTGAAAAGCTCAACCTTGAGCAAGAGCATGAGTTTTAAAGGCAATCAATGATGATCTCCGCAAGAAAAGTTCTTCTTACATTGCCAAGCGTTTACTCTTATCCACTTACATGCCTCAAGTCAAGTCTAACAAGAAAAGATCTTCCTCTAGTAGTAACAATGATCATGCTAAATCCAATATTGTTGCTTCTAGTAGTTCTCTTGATTCCACTAATGATTCTCTTAGCCAAGTTACACTTGAGCAAGAAAATAGCTTATTGAAGGGAATTATAGAGAAAGGAGTGTACAAAAGCCTTGCCGGGAGTAAGCAATTCGAGGAAATTGTGCGCAAGCAAGGAATGCACCGGAAGAATCAAGGTGTTGGTTTTGAACGAAAGTTCAATGCCAATGGAGTTGAATGGGAAGAAGATCAATACCCCAAGACGAAGTTTGTCCCTCAACAAGAGAAGTTTTTCAAAGGGACACAAGCTCAAGATGATCTTCCACCACAAGACTACGAGCAAAAAGGCAAGGACAAGCTTCAAGAGGAAATTGATGCATTTGAAGAAGCTCCTAAGACCTTAGTCAAGTGGATTCCCAAGACTACTTCAAGTTCCACTTCATCAAGTACGACTACAACTCCAAGGATTCCCATCAAGATGATGTGGATCCAAAAGAAGAAGAACTAGAGAGTTCTTGAGGGTGACTCCGCCAACATACTTCACTCTTATCATTTTGGCAAGAACAAGTGCAATCAACTTCCACATCTTGCACTAGTTCAAGGAGTCACAAACCCTCTTGTTGGTAAGACAAGGGACAAGGTAACCTAAAAGTTTTCATGGACATCATCTTGTGTGTGCATCACTCTATGTCTATGGATATCCTTGTTTGTTCCTTGTGGGACTAACCCATGTAGGTATTGAAAGTGCAATTCACTCAAATGGATAGCTCCAAGAGATCTACATCAACATTGAGCATCCACATCTTCAATATCTACATGAAGTCATCATCGACAAAACCCAAGGTTAGTTCATCCCTCTTAGGGGGGATATCACATCTAGGGGGAGCTTTACTCTAAGACTTGAGCTAAAGCAACTCTAAAGATGTGAACAAAACAATGCTTTATGTAAAAGTGGTAACCCCACTTGAGCTTAAACGATGAGTATGACCTACGATCAAGTGTTCTCACTTGACTCCTAAGTCAATATACTCATATATAGATGACCTAGTCATCGCAAATTGCTTGATAGATGCTAGAATTGGTTGTGCATGCTTTGCCACATATTTCATTTGCTATCTTATTGTGTGAGCATGCTGATTGCATATTTTACTCATTCGAGGACATCCACTTGTTGCTTTGATTGTTTGGCTTTATCTTCTTTTGCCAAGTGGATGGACAAGAATGCCTAAGAACCTCCTCTAGCTATCTATGCTTTTCTCGTCTCAAACTCTATTCATGCTGCATCACAAAATTTGATCAAGTCAGATTCGAACCACTCTGTGTGAGGAGCGCTCGGAGTCCCCGATTCGTCATAGACTTAAACTTCCAAAACCTCTTTATGAATCTCGGTCTGACCGATACTCCATTTTCGGTCCTACCGAGTTCATTAAGTTGATCTAGGTTTTTCGATCTCGGTGCAACCGATTTGAACTTTTCGGTCACACCGAGTTGCAATAACTGCACACAGTTTTGCATCTCGGTGCCACCGAGTTGTTCCACTCGGTCACACCGACAGGGTCGGGCTATATATAGTGACGGGCAGAATTTTGGAAATTTCTCCGAAACCTCCTCGCCCGCGCGATAGCCTGCTCTCCTTCGTGGTCTCCGGATCGTCTCCTCGCCGCCAGCAGCCTCCAGTCGCTGGTCTTCGCCGCCGTCAACGGATTTCTGCCCCGCCGTTGCCGCCGTAGCAAGTCCACGCCGAACTAGGGTATGGACTTGATCTTTGTGCTATTCCTCAATCTGATTCCTAGCACATTGTGATCATATGTTTCTTGCCACGTTTGAAAACTTCTATCCAGTCAAAACGCTCATAGATTAGGTTTAATTCGAAAATTCTAGGTTTAGGTTTCCGCCGAAACCATCTCGGACCCACCGAGTTGAAAAACTCGGTCCCACCGATCTGGCTTTTGCCATTGCACAAGTTAAACTCGGTCTGACCGAGAATAACTTATCGGTGCGACCGATTTTGGAATTCTGTGAAACCCTAGCAGTCTCGGTGCCACCGAACTGTGACTCGGTCTGACCGAGTTCACCAGTTCTGGTGCCAAAACTGCTTCGGTGTCACCGAGTTTGAAAATCGGTAGATCCGAGATGCTTTCTGTGGAAAACTAAAACTAAGTTTTTGGATTAATCTTTTGCAAAAATCTCTGCTTTTTGTGATGCTCATCCACTCTATCTCTTCTATAATCTATTCACAGGGTCAGCAGTCAGTTTGCAACATGTCTGATCAAAGTGACAGCCAGAACTCTCAGAGCAGCAAGTTGTGATGAGTGAGGGCACTAGCCCCTCAAGTTCTTCTGATGATGGCAGCAGGAGCACCCCAGCAATCTGCCTAAGGCTGCCACACGTCAAAGGAAGAAGAGAACGTCTGATTCTGAGGATGAAGACTATGTGGCAGAGGAAGAGGCCACTTCCAAGAGGGTTGAGCCAGCTCAAGGCTCAAAGCCAGGCCTGAAAATCAAGAGGCCAGCAGGGAGGCAGCCAATGTCAAAGGCTAGAGCCTCAACTGAGAAGCCTGCACCTGCTCCCATTGAGCCCATTGTTGCTGAGGGCAAAAAGAGGAAAGAGAGGTGAAAAAGACTGTAGCCAAAGTGCTTGGGAGAGCCTCCATCATGGTAGAAGAGGAGGAGGAAGAAGAGGCAGCTGCACCAGCGCCCAAGGCAGCCCAAACTTATGGGAGATGCCATAAGGTCAGGGGGAGCTGCTTCCAAGCCAAGCCAGCTCCAAAGCCTAAGACAGCACAAAGAGAAACACAAGGAGTATACCTGCTGCAGAAAAGAACAAGGCCCCAGTGCCTGAAGCTATTGAAGAAGAGGAAGAGAGTGTCCTTCGGAAGCTCAAGCCCAAGATCCCAGACCACAACGATGCTCATCCTGTGGCTGAGGATATGAAGCTCAGGAGAGATTCAGGGCTCAGGAAGTGGAGAGAAGCAGACCCGTATGCTTCTAGGAGAAGGACTGCCGTGGACTACAGATTTCATACAAAGGAGCAACAAGATTTTATGAGACTGTTTTGCTTGACAAGAAGCCAATCGTTTGTGACATGAGATGGGTCGACTGGACCTACATCAAGGAGAATGAGGAGTACTTCCCAGGAGTTCAGGACAGCTTCAGAGCGTGTGGAGTAGAGGACTTTGTTGGGCAGAAGCTCACAAAGTGGAACGAGGAACTCATCATGCAGTTCTACTCCACAGCTCACTTTTATCCGGATGGAAGGATCACATGGATGTCAGAGGGTACAAGGTACCAATCTACAGTGGCTGAGTGGGCACAGATCATCAATGCCCCAGAAGAGCAAGATGAGGACTTGGATATCTATGCCAAGAAAGAAGATGGACCATAACTCCATGTCCAACATGTACAAGGAAATTCCCAATGAAGCTCTTGACACATTCAAGTTTGGCTCAGTGCACTATCTGCTCTCAGGATTGCCTACTATCAATTGGATACTAAGGCACACTCTGTTGCCTAAGTCTGGAGATCACAAGATGATCAGAGGCCATGCTATCAACTTGCTTCATGTCTTTGACGTGCCTCAGAAATTCAAGGTCATGAGTCTCATTGTGGAAACCATTAAGAGGACAGCTGCAGATCAAAGAGGAGCTGTGGATATGCCCCTCAGATTCAGGAGCTCATCAACTCCAAGATGGGCACGGGCATATACTTGTTGGATAAGGAACACCTGCCCATCCGTCCAGATTTTGAGAACAATGAAGTTGTGATGACAGAGAATGAGCCATCGTCTGCACAAGCATTTGCAAAGAAGGAGAAGGCGAAGAAGGAAAAAGCTGCCAGGATGCCTACTCAAGCAGGAGGCATCTGAGTACTTCTTGAAGACCAAACAAGAGCAGCTCAGTTACTTGATTGCATCCTCGCTGAGAATTGAGCAAAGTCTGGCCAACCTCACTAAAAATCAGCAGAGCCTAGAGAGGATCATGGAACAGAAGTTCTATGACTTGGATGTCAAGGTAACAGAAGTTCAGTCTGTAGTGGAGCAGCTCCAGGAGGACATGAATGAGAGGAGAGGCAGGACTACCACTCATGCTTTTTCTAGAGTGCCACGAGGCCCGAGGTCGTCTGCACTGCCAGTCGCTGACACCAGAGCCACTACTTCACCACCAGCTTCAGCCTCAGCTCCAGCATCTACTTCAGCTCCAACTCCAGCGACTACTTCAGCGTCTACGGAAGCCTTCGTCCTTGGAGTGATCCGGACTCCACCACCACCTGAAGATCAAGCCTGAGAGTCGATCTAGCACTATGCATTTTCTAGGAACTTTTTGGTAACTTGTTGCCAAAGGGGGAGAAAAATGTATAGATCATAGGCTTCGAGAGAGAGTGTTGCTTTCTCTCTTGCTTTATTTGGTGGTTTTTCGAACTTTGTTTGCTTTTGAGTGCTTGATACTATGTCATTATTGTGAGACATCGATGATCATGTGTTTGATCATAAGCTACACTTAATGTTTGCTTGAATGCTTGCTTAAATATTATCATTATATTTATCGTTTGTGATCATTCACTATTCTTGGTGATGAGTGCATGTATTTCAATCTTATCATTTTGAGCGCTCCACCAAGATGTATGTGACATGGAAGAGTAACCCATGATTCTAACTCTTTGTGCATTTGCAGTCCAAAGCAAATTTTAAATATGCACAAATTTAGGGGGAGCTCTTACTTATCACATACTTCTCAAAGCGACGATATATTTCATGCTTATTATCATTTGTCGAAGCTTTGATCTATATGTTGTCATCAATTACCAAAAAGGGGGAGATTGAAAGTGCAACTATCCCTAGGTGGTTTTGGTAATCATAACAACATATAGCTCATTGAGCTAATGCTATTCCAAGATGATTATTTCAGGAAAGCTCAATGATTGGCATGGCATGGATGTGAAAGTGGAACCCTCAAAATGCTAAGGACAAAGGATTGGCTCAAGCTCAAAAGCTCAAGACTCTTCATTTTATATTTTAGTGATCCAAGATCACATTGAGTCCATAGGAAAAGCCAATACTATCAAGGAGGGATGAGGTGTTGCTTAATGAGCCTCTTGCTCATGTGCTTAGTGATATGCTCCAAAATCCTCAACTACTTTCCCATCCACATATGACCTAAACCTCTAAGCCAAACTCGGTCCTACCGATTTTTCCTATCCGGCGCCACCGAAGTTTCACTTGTCATTAGCCACTGCCAAACCCTAGCAATTCGGTTCTACCGATAAGGATCTCGGTCCCACCGAGATGGGGTTGCAAACTCTCTGTTTCCCTTTCGTAACTTTTCGGTCCCACCGAAAGAGCGAATCGGTCCCACCGAGATTGCAATGTAAACTCAGTGTTTCCCCTTTAACTTTTCGGTCTCACCGAGTTCCACTCGGTCTCACCAAAAGAGCAAATCAGTCCCACCGAGTTTGCCTGACCAACTCTCTGGTTAGCTAATTACCAAATTTGGTCTCACCGAGTTTGTGTAATCGGTCTCACCGAGATTACGTTATGCCCAAACCCTAACCGAATCGGTCCTACCGAGTTGCATGTCAGTCCCACCGAAATTCCTAACAGTCACTAGGTTTACTATTTCGGTCAGACCGAGTTTTCTGATTCGGTCCCACCGAGATTGGTAAATTGTGTGTAACGGTTGGATTTTGTGTGGAGGCTATATATACCCCTCCACCTCTTTCTCATTCAGTGAGAGAGCCATCAGAACACAACATCATTCCAACTCATTTGTTCTGAGAGAGAATCACCTACTCATGTGTTGAGATCAAGAATTCCATTCCTACCATATGAATCTTGATCTCTAGCCTTCCCAAGTTGCTTTCCACTCAAATCTTCTTTCCACCAAATCCAAATCCTATGAGAGAGAGTTGAGTGTTGGGGAGACTATCATTTGAAGCACAAGAGCAAGGAGTTCATTACCTACACACCATTTGTTACTTCTTGGAGAGTGGTGTCTCCTAGATTGGCTAGGTGTCACTTGGGAGCCTCCGACAAGATTGTGGAGTTGAACCAAAGGAGTTTGTAAGGGCAAGGAGATCGCCTACTTCGTGAAGATCTACCGCTAGTGAGGCAAGTCCTTGTGGGCGATGGCCATGGTGGGATAGACAAGGGTGCTTCTTCGTGGACCCTTTGTGGGTGGTAGCTCTTCGTGGACCCTACGTGGGTGGAGCTTCGTGGACTCGCGCAACCGTTGCCCTTGGGTGGAGCCCTGTGTGGACTCGCGCAACCGTTACCCTTCGTGGGTTGAAGTCTCCATCAACGTGGATGTAGGATAGCACCACCTATCCGAACCACGGGAAAAACATCCGTGTCTCCAATAGCGTTTGAATTCTCCAAACCCTTCCCTTTATATTCTTGCAAGTTGCATGCTTTACTTTCCGCTGCCAATATACTCTTTGCATGCTTGCTTGAATTGTGTGATGATTGCTTGACTTATCCTAAAATAGCTAAAATCTACCAAGAACTAAAATTGGGAAAAGGTTAAGTTTTTATTTGGTCAAGTAGTCTAATCACCCCCCTCTAGACATACTTTCGATCCTTCGTCGAATGTGCTGATTTAACTCCTGAATAAAAGCTGCAATTGATCTATCTTTCCTGGTGCTGATCATCTCCCAGTGTTCATCTCGGCGCCCACAAATCTGGTAGATAGTATCCTTAGATCCTTGCGGTAGACTTCTCCAATGCGTCCCATGGCGATGTGAGCTGCCATGCTCTTTCCTAGACTCCAAGTTGGTGCATCAAAAGAAAACTCTATGGGCTCAGTGACTGGCATGAACGTCCTTCCTGGAACTTGAACTTGAATCATCCAGCGCTCTTCTTCAGGTAAAGTGGCGTTGTAGGTTCCCGTGAAGCTTGGTACTTCCTATGTTCAGGTATCTAGTGACTTCCTTCAAGTGGCGTCCAAAGGGTGTATCTTCATGGTTGGGTGAACTTGTTCCTTGCATCCGCCATCCTAAAGAGTAGAAAAGATGAGAGGTCAGAAGAGAAGAGAGTGAGTAGTGATCTAGGTCTTTAGCTTAGTGGTCGTGTCCTATAGTCAGCGTGTGCTTTGATACCATCTCTGTAGTGACCAGACCTCAAACAGTCTGATCTCTGTGCTCCGGTGTCATCCCTGGATCAGTAATGCTGACACCACACAGTACTCGGAAGGATTTATAACAGAGTAGCAATCACACACTTATTACATCGAGTGTCTCAAATGAGAACTTATTACAATGAATATGGCTTAAGGCCATCTAATAACGATAACAGCGGAAGGCTTGGAAGATAAGTGAGTTCATCAACTCCAACGGCATCACTGAGTATAGAACCACGACCTAAAACTCCTCAATCATCATATGAAAAGTCTGCAACATTAACGTTGCAGCCCGAAAACGGGTCAGCACGTGGAATATGCTGCAAGGTAACACATAGAGAGTAATGGAATGCAACGCTATACTATATGCATATTTGGCTGGTGGAAAGCTCTATGGTTACTGTTTTTGCGTAAAGCCAATTTTTCCCTACTTCAAAGGAATAAAATTAATTACTATCATGGTGGTTGTGAAACATTGAGAATGGTTGACAGCATTCTCAATCCCAATTAAGTAATCATCATTAAAACCCATACAAAATTAATTTAGAGTAACATGTTGAGATTCACATGATAATCCAAGTACTAGATACTCAAGATGTCCATAACCGGGGACACGGCTAATCATGATTAGTTTATTACACTCTGCAGAGGTTTGCGCACTTTTCCCCACAAGACTCGATCGCCTCCGTTTGGTTTCTCGCACTGCAGGGTGTTTGAGAAGACGGATGACCGAGACACAGTCTTTCAGAAGCGCTAGCACCTTACGACGGGTAGACCGGTACACCTACTTTCCCCTACATCTGCTAGTCTACCACTGTAAGAGTTCGCACAACTTAGTCAACTATGCCAGAGCCCATAATGGCTTGTGGCTGCACACGGAAGTTTCTAGTATGAATAATCTCATGATCCCTTTGAGCCTGGTGGCGGTCCAAAAGAAACAGGCAAGTCCTGGTAACCCCAGGTGCCTCAATCCACCCAGATGTGTGTTTAAGTTGCCACCTTAGATAAACCTCAATTATAAATCTCACATGTGTCACGGATTTCACTCACCCAATCCACGTCTACTAGCATAGCATGGCATAATAAGCAAACATAGAAGTAACTCCCAAAGGTTTGATAATAAACAGGTAATAGGTACTACCTCATCTACTTCCCATCCCACAATTTAATTAGATCCTAATCATGCAATGTGTGAGGATTGATTTAATGCAATAAAACTGGGTTGTAGAAAAGGTATGATCAAAGTGTTACTTGCCTTGCTGATGATCCACGAAACCTAGAGATTCAACGTAACAGGCGGCGCACTCCGGGTATTCTATCGCAGACAAACAACAAGCATACAATAAGTACTCATCTAATGCACAGGTAAAACTCAAATAGAAGATCTAACCAGAAAGTTCAACTTAAGAACCCCGGTTGGCAAAAAGAATCAAATCGAACGAAGCAAAAGAAATCAAACGGCGAAAGAAAACAACTTCGTTCTAGTAATCTGGATCTAGGGCAAATTTTACAGTAGCAAAAACTTGTTTAAGTTGATTATTCGGAAAGAGGGTTTCGAGACGAAACTCCAGGCGCTTGAATCGCCTGATTCCGATAAACGAGCGAAAAGTTATACTAAAACGAAAATCGGATCAGAAATCACGATCAGAAAATAACCGCGGAAAATCCGACGAAAAAGAAAAACGACGAACAGAAAAAATTTTTTTCTAAAAAAAACAGCACGGAAAACGAGGCGGCGGCGAACCTCGAAAGGCGCGCACTCCGGCGGCTAGGCGGCGGCGGCGGATTGGGTTAGGGTTAGGCGGGGTGGGCTGGCTCGTCTCTCTCGGGCCGGCTCGGGCGCTATATAAAGGCCCGGGCGGAGGTTTCCTGGCCGGGTACGGCCCGTAGTCGGTTCCAGTTTTTTTTTATAAATCCGCTCGAAGAAAAATAAAAAGAAATACTAAACGGACTCCAAAAATCACGAAATAAATTTGCCGGGTTTCTAAAATCAAGCCCGATAAAGTGAACATTTATCTGGGCAACTACAACTTTGAAAAACGTGCATTTTTCCTATATTCAAATAAAAATACCGAAAAACTCCGAAATAAAACTTATTTGATTTTTTTATTAAATCCTCAATATTTCTATATTTTGGGAAAGTCATTTTATTCCCGCTCTCATATTTTTGTAATAGAAATAATTGATGATAAAATAAATAAAATCAAATGATCCTGTTTACATAATTTGAGAAAACTCCAATATGTAAATAACGAAATCCACTCTCTCCGTAGGTCCTTGAGTTGCTTAGGATTTTCTAGGATCAAAACCAAAACCAAAATAAAATATGATATGCATGATGACCTAATGTATAACATTCCAAATTGAAAATTTGGGATGTTATTCATATAGGAATACAAAATGGATTCGAATTTAGTTGCCAGGGTAAACGTGGATGCTTATTGTCCCAAAATTCGAAAGAAGCAGCAAAATGTCCACTCCCACGTCGGCTGCCCGAAGCCAAGTGTTTGGGAGATGGAAATTACTGTCTACCCATTACACAGACAATCCATTGGCCCGATTTCCACTGCTCTAAATAGGGGTAGGTTAGTAACTTCAATTAGACGTGACGACCGCCTCTGAGCCCATTCCGACACGGTGGGCGTCAAACATGGGCGGCAAAACTCATTTGATTCAAGCTCGTCCGAAAGACCTCTGTTTCTCCCTCCATTTCCCCATTCATACACGGTGGGCGGCAAAACAAACTCGACTCGGCCGAAATCGATGTAGGCAAATATTTTCAATAGGGGCAGGTTTGTAACTTCACTCAGACATGACACAACCGCCCTACCTGTCAGCCCCGTTCATACACCGTGGGCGCCAACCATGGGCGCCAACCACCCTCTCGCCCGAAATCGCTCTGGGCAAATATTGGCGAGATGCGAGATTACCGTCCTATCCCCACGAGACGATCCAAATTTTAAACGGGGGCTAAGTTCGTAACTTTCCCATATTTCAGACAGGCGTCCCAAAAACATGGTTCCCCGTACCTCTCCCTCCATTTTCCCATTCATACACCGTCCGTGCTAGAACACCCCATCCCCACACCAGCCTCCGTCCGCCACCCCATCCATCGCCGCCGTCCTCCACCACATCCATCGCCACCGTCCTCCACCAAGCGCGATTTCCGCCTACCAAGACCGCGTCGTCCACTGCTAGAGATGGACGTTTCTCATCCACAGCGACGGACCAATAGCCTTGCATCGCGTCCTCTCGCTTCATCGACGCCGTCGTCCTCTTTGCCGGGCGCTCACACGACCTTCTCTTCCACCGCAACGGGACTTATCCCCCGATGCACCCGTCTACCGTCGCAGATCTGCTTCAACGCCACCGACAGCCATCGCACCCCCGATGCCTAC
>NC_053025.1:95871805-95890330 GCF_003073215.2 Triticum urartu
TGGCGATGAGAGTACGAGGCTCGACAGCAGTGGAGCAACAAGTTTTCAAGTGCCAAAGGATGGTGGAGCGTGGAATCAACGCTAGCCACATGATGCTCGCGGAGTTCACTAATAACTACAAGCCGGATGCCAAGAACACCGAGGAGGCCATCTTCAAGCTACATGAGAAGATCGAGCACCTCCAAGCCCAAGTCTATGACCTTCAAAACCAAAACCGTGAGTATGAATATAGATTCAAAAGAATGAGTTTGGCTGCAGATTTGAGGATTCCGGAGACTTGATTATCTTTCTATGATGGTGAATCTATGCCTTGGAAGATGGATGACAAGCTCGCATCATCAACAACACCTCCACCGTCTCATCCAACAAAGAAGAATTGAGTATCTGGGTATGGGCACTCCCCTTGGCAACTGCCAAGCTTGGGGGAGGTGCTATTGTATCACCATCACAACTCCTATCTTTACCGTTTTCTTAGTTCGATCCTATTAGTAGTATCTTGATCTAGTAGAATAAAGTTTATGGCATGATCTAGTTTTGAGTTTTGCTTTATGATCCGTCTATGTAATCGAGTCCGTGAGTTATATATAATAAAGATTAGTGTTGAGTCAAGGGCTTGATTATTTTGCCATGATCTTGGGTGAATAAAATAAAGAAGAAAAGAATAAAAGAAACAAAAAGTTCATATTGATCTTATTGAGAGTAATGATTTCACATAGAAAGAGTATGATGATTAAAAGTTGTTGGGAGTTGGCAGACATAGCTTTGGTCATTATTGCAATTAATAGGAAGTAATAAGGAAAGAGAGGTTTCACATATAGATATATTATCATTGACATCTTTTATGATTGGGAGCACTCATTAAAATATGACATGCTAAAGAGTTGATGTTGGACAAGGAAGACAACATAATGAGTTATGTCTTTCTTATATCTGAGATAAAGTATGTTGTCATGGTTCCTCTAACTTGTTGAGCTTGCCTTTCCCCCTCATGCTAGCCAAATTCTCAGCACCAAGTAGAAATGCTACTTGTGCTTCCAAATATCCCTAAACTAGTTTTGCCATGAGAGTCCACCATATCTACCTATGGATTGAGTAAGATCCTTCAAGTAAGTTGTCATCGGTGAGAAGCAATAAAAATTGCTCTAAATATGTATGATTGATTGGTGTGGGAGAAATAAGCTTTATACGATCTTGTGATGTGGAAGTAATAAAAGCACGGACTGCATAATAAAGGTTCATATCACAAGGGGCAATATAAAGTGACGTTCTTTCGCATTGAGATTTTATATATCCAACCATAAAAGCGCATGGCAACCTCTGCTTCCCTCTGCGAAGGGCCTATCCTTTATTATTATCTTCTACCTTATGCAAGAGTCATGGTGATCTTCACCTTTTCTTTTTTATTTTATCCTTTGGCAAGCTCAGCATGTTGGAAAGAAGCATGATATATATATATATATCTAATTGGATGTAGGGGAGCATGAACCATTATTGTTGACATTACCCTTGAGGTAAAAGGTTGTGGGGAAAAACTATAAGCCCTTATCTTTCTCTGTGTCCGATTAAAACTCTGTAACCACAAGTATCGCGCAAGTGTTAGCAATTATGGAGGACTAAATGATAGTTAAGTATGTGGACTTGCTTTTCAGCTCTGACATAGACTCTTTCCGATGTTATGATAAATTGCAATTGCTTCAATGACTGAGATTATAGTTTGTCGGAGTCCAAAAAGGTTTATGATTTATACTTTTGCATTGTGAATAGATCATCACTTGAACATAAGTAATCATATGACAAAACCTATATATGTTGCTGTTATAAGAATAATCATGATGCCTTCATGTCCGTATTTTATTTTTATCGACGCCTCTACCTCTAAACATGAGGACATATTTATTGTTATCGGCTTTTCGCTTGAGGACAAGCGAGGTCTAAGCTTGGGGGAGTTGATACGTCCATTTTGCATCATGCTTTTATATCGATATTTATTGCATTATGGACTGTTATTTCACTTTATGTCACAATACTTATGGCTATTCTCTCTTATTTTACAAGGTTTACATAAAGAGGGAGAATGCCGGCAGCTGGAATTCTGGGCTGGAAAAGGAGCAAATATTAGAGCCTATTCTGCGCAACTCCAAAAGTCCTGAAACTTCACGGGAACATCTTAAAAGAAATAAAGAAAAATCCACAGCAAAGATGAAGGCCAGGGGGCCCACACCCTGCTCACGAGGGTGGGGGGGGGCGCCCCCTATCTCATGGCCCCCCTGGTGGCTCTCCGATGCCCATCTTCTCCTATATGAGGTCTTTCGATGAGAAAAAAAAGAGGAAGGAACTTTTCGGGACGAGACTCCGCCGCCACGAGGCGGAACCTTGGTGGATCCAATCTAGAGCTCTGGCAGAGCTGTTCTGCCAGGGATACTTCCTTCCCGGAGGGGGAAATCATCACCATCGTCATCACCAACGCTCCTCTCATCGGGAGAGGGCAATCTCCATCAACATCTTCACCAGCACCATCTCATCTCCAAACCCTAGTTCATCTCTTGTATCCAATTCTTGTGTCAAAGTCCGGGATTGGTGCTAGTAGGTTGCTAGTAGTGTTGATTAGTCCTTGTAGTTGATGCTAGTTGGTTTAATTGGTGGAAGATCATATGTTCAGATCCTATATGCATATTATTACCCCTCTGATTATGAACATGAATATGCTTTGTGAGTAATTACATTCGTTCCTGAGGACAAGGGAGAAGTCCTGCTGTAGCGACCAGACCTCAAACAGTCTGATCTCTGTGCTCCGGTGTCATCCCTGGATCAGTAATGCTGACACCACACAGTACTCGGAGGATTTATAAGAGTAGCAATCACACACTTATTACATCGAGTGTCTCAAAAGAGAACTTATTACAATAAATATGGCTTAAGGCCATCTAATACGATAACAGCGGAAGGCTTGGAAGATAAGTGAGTCCATCAACTCCAACGGCATCACTGAGTATAGAACCACGACCTAAAAACTCCTTAATCGTCGTCTGAAAAGTCTGCAACATTAACGTTGCAGCCCGAAAACGGGTCAGCACATGGAATATGCTGGCAAGTAACACATAGAGAGTAATGGAATGAAACAGCTATACTATATGCATATTTGGCTGGTGGAAAGCTCTATGGTTACAGTTTTTGCGTAAAGCCAATTTTTCCCTACTTCAAAGGAATAAATTTATTTAACTATCATGGTAGTTGTTAAACATTGAGAATGGTTGACAGCATTCTCAATCCCAATTAAGTATCATCATTACCCAACAAATTATAATTTAAAGTAACATGTTGAGATTCACATGATAATCCAAGTACTAGATACTCAAGATGTCCATAACCGGGGACACGGCTAATCATGATTAGTTTATACACTCTGCAGAGGTTTGCGCACTTTTCCCCACAAGACTCGATCGCCTCCGTTGGTTCTCGCACTACATGGTGTTTGAGAAACGGATGACCGAGACATAGTCTTTCAGAAGCGCTAGCACCTTACGATCGGGTAGACCGTACCACCTACTCCCCTACATCTGCTAGTCTACCACTGTAAGAGTTCGCACACTTAGTCAACTATGCTAGAGCCCATAATGAGCTTGTGGCTGCACACGGAAGTTTCTAGTATGAATAGTCTCATGATCCCTTTGAGCCTGGGTGGCGGTCCAAAAGAAAACAGGCAAGTCCTGGAATACCCAGGTGCCTCAATCCACCCAGATGTGTGTTTAAGTTGCCACCTTAGATAAACCATTAATTAACAACTCACATCTATCATGGATTGGCCATATCAATGTCCACTATTATGATTGCATGTGATGTTTATCATGTTTATACATCTTATTTGCTTAGAACGACGGTAGTAAATAAGATGATCCCTCATAAAATTTCAAGAAGTGTTCTCCCCTAACTGTGCACCGTTGCGACAGTTCGTGTTTCGAAGCACCACGTGATGATCGGGTGTTAGATTCTAACGTTCACATACAACGGGTGTAAGATTTTACACATGCAAAACACTTAGGGTTAACTTGACGAGCCTAGCATGTACAGACATGGCCTCGGAACACAGAAGACCGAAAGGTCGAGCATGAGTCGTATGGTAGATACGATCAACATGAAGATGTTCACCGACGTTGGCTAGTCCGTCTCACGTGATGATCGGACACGGCCTAGTTGACTCGGATCATGTAATCACTTAGATGACTAGAGGGATGTCTATCTAGTGGGAGTTCATAAGATGAAATTTGATTAGATGAACTTAATTATCATGAACTTAGTCTAAAATCTTTACAATATGTCTTGTAGATCAAATGGCCAACGTAGTCCTCAACTTCAACGCGTTCCTAGAGAAAACCAAGCTGAAAGACGATGGCAGCAACTATACGGACTGGGTCCGGAACCTGAGGATCATCCTCATAGCTGCCAAGAAAGATTATGTCCTACAAGCACCGCTAGGTGATCCACCCGTCCCACAGAACCAAGACGTTATGAACGCTTGGCAGACACGTGTGATGACTACTCCCTCGTTCAGTGCGGCATGCTTTACAGCTTAGAGCCGGGGCTCCAAAAGCGTTTTGAGAGACATGGAGCATATGAGATGTTCGAAGAGCTGAAAATGGTTTTTCAAGCTCATGCCCGAATCGAGAGATATGAGGTCTCCGACAAGTTCTTCAGCTGTAAGATGGAGGAAAATAGTTCTGTCAGTGAGCACATACTCACTATGTCTGGGTTACATAACCGCTTGACTCAGCTGGGAGTTAATCTCCCGGATGACGCGGTCATTGACAGAATCCTCCAGTCGCTTCCACCAAGCTACAAGAGCTTTGTGATGAACTTCAATATGCAGGGGATGGAAAAGACCATTCCTGAAGTATTTGCAATGCTGATCAGACAGAGGTAGAAGTCAAAAAGGACCATCAAGTGTTGATGGTGTGAATAAAACCACTAAGTTCAAGAAAGGCAAGGGTAAGAAGAACTTCAAGAAGGACGGCAAGGGAGTTGCCGCGCCCGGTAAGCAAGCTGCCGGGAAGAAGCCAAAGAATGGACCCAAGCCCGAGACTGAGTGTTTTTATTGAAGGGAAGGGTCCACTGGTCAACTGCCCCCAATGCTCTTAGGGACTGCAGCGGTCAGGTCCGGCAACGAAGTACTTATATTGATTACATGTAATTGATGTGTACCTTACTAGTTTCTAGTAGCTCCTGGGTATTTGATACCGGTGCGGTTGCTCACTTTTGTAACTCAAAACAGGAGCTGCGGAATAATGAACGGAGACTGGCGAAGGACGAGGTGACGATGCGTCGGAATGGTTCCAAGGTCGATGTGATCGCCGTCGGCACGCTACCTCTACATTTACCTACGGGATTAGTTTTAAACCTCAATAATTGTTATTTAGTACCAGCTTTGAGCATGAACATTGTATCTGGATCTCGTTTAATGCGAGATGGCTACTCATTTAAATCTGAGAATAATGGTTGTTCTATTTATATGAGAGATATGTTTTATGGTCATGCCCCGCTGGTCAATGGTTTATTCTTATTGAATCTCGAACGTGATGTTACACATATTCATAGTGTGAATGCCAAAAGATGTAAGGTTGATAATGATAGTCCCACATACTTGTGGCACTGCCGCCTTGGTCACATATGGTGTCAAACGCATGAAGAAGCTCCATGCAGATGGACTTTTAGAGTCTCTTGATTACGAATCATTTGACACATGCGAACCATGCCTCATGGGTAAAATGACCAAGACTCCGTTCTCAGGAACAATGGAGCGAGCAACCAACTTATTGGAAATCATACATACTGATGTGTGCGGTCCAATGAGTGTTGAGGCTCGCAGTGGTATCGTTATGTTCTCACCCTCACTGATGACTTGAGTAGATATGGGTATGTCTACTTAATGAAACACAAGTCTGAGACCTTTGAAAAGTTCAAGGAATTTCAGAGTGAGGTTGAGAATCAACGTGACAGGAAAATCAAGTTCTTGCGATCAGATCGTGGAGGAGAGTACTTGAGTCACGAATTTGGCACACACTTAAGAAAATGTGGAATAGTTTCACAACTCACGCCGCCTGGAACACCTGCAACCGCGTAACTTTGGTGTGTCCGAACGTCGTAATCGCACTCTATTAGATATGGTGCGATCTATGATGTCTCTTACCGATTTACCGCTATCATTTTGGGGCTATGCTTTAGAGACTGCCGCATTCACTTTAAATAGGGCTCCGTCGAAATCCGTTGAGACGACACCGTATGAATTATGGTTTGGGAAGAAACCTAAGCTGTCGTTTCTAAAAGTTTGGGGATGCGATGCTTATGTCAAGAAACTTCAACCTGAAAAGCTCGAACCCAAGTCGGAAAAATGCGTCTTCATAGGATACCCTAAAGAAACTATTGGGTATACCTTCTACCTCAGATCCGAAGGCAAGATCTTTGTTGCCAAGAATGGATCCTTTCTAGAGAAAGAGTTTCTCTCGAAAGAAGTAAGTGGGAGGAAAGTAGAACTTGATGAAGTATTACCTCTTGAACCGGAAAGTGGCGCAACTCAGGAAAATGTTCCTGTGGTGCCTGCACCAATTAGAGAGGAAGTTAATGATGATGATCAAGATACTTCTGATCAAGCTCCTACTGAACTTCGAAGGTCCACAAGGACACGTTCCGCACCAGAGTGGTACGGCAACCCTGTCTTGGAAATCATGTTGTTAGACAACGGTGAACCTTCGAACTATGAAGAAGCGATGGCGGGCCCGGATTCCAACAAATGGCTGGAAGCCATGAAATCCGAGATAGGATCCATGTATGAAAATGAAGTATGGACTTTGACTGACTTGCCCGTAGAGCGGCGAGCCATAGAAAATAAATGGATCTTTAAGAAGAAGACAGACGCGGATGGTAATGTGACCATCTATAAAGCTCGGCTTGTCGCTAAGGGTTATCGACAAGTTCAAGGGGTTGACTACGATGAGACTTTCTCACCCGTAGCGAAGCTGAAGTCCGTCCGAATCATGTTAGCAATTGCCGCATTCTATGATTATGAGATATGGCAAATGGACGTCAAAACGGCATTCCTTAATGGTTTCCTTAAGGAAGAATTGTATATGATGCAGCCGGAAGGTTTTGTCGATAAACCATTAATTAACAATCTCACATCTGTACATGGTGTGACATCACTCCAAATCCACGTCTACTAGCATAGCATGGCATAATAAGCAAACGTAGAAGTAACTCCCAAAGGTTTGATAATAACAGGTAATAGGTACTACCTCATCTACTTCCCATCCCACAATTTAATTAGATCCTAATCATGCAATGTGTGAGGATTGATCTAATGCAATAAAACTGGGTAGTAGAAAAGGTATGATCAAAGTGTTACTTGCCTTGCTGATGATCCGCGAAACCTAACGATTCGAAGTAACAGGCGGCGCACTCCGGGTATTCTATCGCAGACAAACAAACAAGCATACAATAAGTACTCATCTAATGCACAGGTAAAACTCAAATAAGAGATCTAACCAGAAGGTTCAACTTAAGAACTCCGGTTGGCAAAAAGAAATCAAATCGAACAAAGCAACGAAAGTCAAACTGCGAAAGAAAACAACTTCGTTCTAGAAATCTGGATCTAGGGCAAATTTTACAATAGAAAAATCTTGTTTAAGTTGGTTAAATGGATAGAGGGTTTCGAGACGAAACTCTAGGCGCTTGAATCGCCTGATTCCGATAAACGAGCGAAAAGATAAACTAAAATGAAAATTGGATCAGGAATTGCGATCAGAAAAATCGCGGATTTAATCCGAGAAAAAAACTGATGAACAGTTAAGCGAACGGACATTCATTAACAGAAACTAATCGATGAACACATTCGCTAAAACGAACGGATCGGTGAACGTTCACTAATTAAATAAACCAGAAGAAAAAAACCGATCTAGGGTTTCGAAAAAAATAAACCGAGGCGGTTTTTTTAAAAAAACGAACGGCGAACGGCGGCGGCTATACCTCCGGCGAGGCACTCCGGCGGGCGGGGCGGGGCTCCGGCGGGTCGGCGGGGGCGGGCGGCGGGCGACGGGGCGGCGGCGGCACGGGCGGCGGGGCGCTGCGGCGGCGCGGCTCGGCGGGCGGCTCGGGGCGGGGTGGGGTGAGGTGAGGGGCGGCGGGGGTCCGGTATTTAAGGAGGGGGGGTGTGCTACCTTGGGGAAGGGGGCACGACGGGGCGGCTCCGAGACCGGACTCGTGGACGGCAGGCGGCGGGGGGGCCCGTCGGCTGGGCCTTGAGCCCCACGGCGGCGCGCGGACCTAGTCGGACACGGCGGTCGGTTCTTTTTTTAAATATTACCGCTCAGAAGAAAAAAAAAGAAATACTAAACGAGACTCCAAAAATTCCGAAATAAATTTTCACGGGCTTCTAAAATCAAGCCGCACAAGGTGAACATTTATTTGGGACCTAAATGCAATTTTGAAAAACGCACATTTTTCCTAAATTCAAATAAAACACCGAAAAACTCCGAAATAAAATCTTATTTGATTTTATTATTAAATCCTCAATATTTCTTTATTTTGGGAAAGTCATTTTATTCCCTCTCTCATATTTTTGTAATAGAAATAATTGATGATAAAATAAATAAAATCAAATGATCCTATTCTCAAAATTTGAGAAAACTCAAATATGAAAATAACGAAATCCCCAACTCTCTCCGTGGGTCATTGAGTTGCGTAGAATTTCTAGGATCAACCAAAATAAATAAAATATGATATGCATTGATGATCTAATGTATAACATTCCAAATTGAAAATTTGGGATGTTACAAACCTACCCCCCTTAAGATGAATCTCGCCCTCGAGATTCGGGTTGGCTAGAAAATAGGTGAGGGTGGTCCTTGAACAAATCTTCCTCTCGCTCCCAGGTGGCTTCATCCTCTGAGTGGTGGCTCCACTGAACTTTGCAAAACTTGATAACCTTGCTGCGAGTAACTCGGTTGCAAACTCGAGAATCTTGACTGTTTCTCCTCGTAGGTCAAATCGTTATCCAACTGAATAGTTTCCAAAGGCACTGTATCTCTCAAAGTATGTCAGCCATCTCCGCGTGACACTTCTTCAACTGAGAAACGTGGAACACATCATGACTCCTGACAATCCTTCGGCAATTCCAACTTGTAGGCCACTTCTCCCATACGCTCCAAAACTCGATATGGTCCTACAAATCGTGGCGCTAACTTCCCTTTAACTCCAAAACGCTTTGTTCCCCGAAGTGGAGATACTCGAAGATAAGCTCTATCTCCAACTTCGTAAACTGTCTCCTTGCGTTTAGAATCTGCATAACTTTTCTGTCTGGACTGGGCTACCTTGAGCCTATCGCGAATCAACTTCACCTTCTGTTCAGACTCTTTAATCAAGTCAGGTCCAAACAACTGGCGGTCTCCAACTTCGTCCCATGACAACGGTGTCCTGCACCTCCTTCCGTACAAGGCTTCGAAAGGGGCCATCTTTCAAACTGGATTGATAACTGTTGTTGTAAGAGAACTCTGCATATGGCAAATTGTCGTCCCAACTAGATCCATAATCTAGCGCACAAGCTCTCAGCATATCCTCCAAAATCTGATTGACTCTCTCCGGTCTGTCCATCTGTCTGTGGATGAAAAGCTGTGCTGAATTCTAGCCTGGTACCCAAGGTTTCATGCAACTGCTTCCAGAACTTTGAGGTAAACTGGGTTCCTCTATCTGATACGATACTCCTTGAACTCCATGCAGACATACGATCCTGGTCATGTATACCTTTGCCAACTTAGCACTGGTGTAAGTGGTCTTTACTGGGATGAAATGAGCTACTTTCGTCAGTCGATCGACTACAACCCAAATCGAGTCATAGCCTGAACGAGTCCTGGGCAATCCCGTGATAAAATCCATGCCTAGCTTATCCCACTTCCATTCGCGTATCGGCAATGGTTGTAACAATCCTGCTGGCTTCTGATGCTCTGCTTTTACTCTCTGGCATACATCACAAACTGCTACATACTCCGCAATATCCTTCTTCATTCCGGTCCACCAGAAAATATCCTTTAAATCTAAATACATCTTGGTATTTCCTGGGTGAATTGAATACGGTGAGTCGTGTGCCTCTTGCAAAATCAACTTCCTGATCTCCGGGTCGTTGGGCATGTAAACACGGTCTTCAAACAATAGGGTGTCGTGCTCATCCTCACGAAATCCCTTAGCTTTTCCTTTGCTCAGTTTCTCCTTTATAGTGGCAATCTCTTTGTCAGCTTTCTGAGTTTCTCTGATTCTATCCATCAAAGTTGACTGAATCTCCAATGCTGTTACATCGCCTCTTGGAACTATTTCCAAACATAGTTCACGAAGATTTTCTACTAACTCCTTGGGTATTTCTCCCATCATTAACGTATAGACATGGCTCTTACGGCTTAATGCGTCAGCTACTACATTAGCCTTTCCGGGGTGATAATGCAATCTCATATCATAATCCTTGATAAGCTCCAACCATCTCCTTTGTCTGAGATTCAACTCCTTCTGTGTGAAAATGTACTTCAAACTCTTATGATCCGTGTACACCTCACAATAATTTCCAATGAGGAAATGTCTCCATGTTTTTAATGCATGCACTACGGCTGCTAACTCCAAATCATGCATGGCATAATTTAACTCATGAGGCTTCAGTTGTCTTGAGGCATATGAAACAACTCTCCCTTCCTGCATAAGCACTGCTCCAAGTCCTCGACGTGAAGCGTCGCAATACACCTCATAATCCTTGGTCTGATCTGGCAAAATCAACACTGGTGAGGTAACCAAGCGTTTCTTCAACTCCTGGAAACTAACCTCACATTCCTCTGTCCATACAAACTGGTATCTTTCTTTAACAACTCTGTCATAGGCTTCGCAATCTTTGAGAAATTCTCAATAAATCTCCGGTAGTATCCTGCGAGTCCAAGAAAACTCCGGATCTCTCCAACTGTTGTTGGGGCTTTCCACTTGGTCACGGTTTCAACTTTAGTGGGATCAACTGCTATACCTTCTCCAAATATAACGTGTCCGAGGAATCCTACTTCCTTCAGCCAAAACTCACATTTGCTGAACTTGGCATATAATTGATGTTCTCTGAGCTTTCCAAGTACCAAACGCAAATGCTCCTTATGTTCCTCTTCATTCTTCGAATAAACCAGGATATCATCAATGAACACTACGACGAACTTATCCAAAAACTCCATAAACACTTTGTTCATCATGTTCATAAAATAGGCAGGTGCGTTAGTCAGACCAAATGACATAACGGTATACTCGTACAGCCCATACCTGGTGGTAAAAGCTGTCTTCGGAATATCCTGTTCTCGAATCTTCAACTGGTGGTATCCTGATCGCAGATCGATCTTGGAAAATACCTTAGCTCCTTGCAATCGATCAAACAGATCGTTGATCATTGGTAGTGGGTACTTGTTCTTGATCGTTACTTCATTCAATCCTCGATAATCAACAACCATCCTTAACGATCCATCCTTCTTCTCCACTAGAAGTACTGGCGATCCCCAAGGCGAAGAACTTGGGCGAATATATCCCTTATCCAGTAACTCCTTAATCTGCTTCTTAATTTCCACCAAATCCTTTGCTGGCATCCTATATGGTCTCTTTGATATTGGCCCTGTGCCTGGCAATAGCTCAATCAAAAACTCAATATCTCTATCCGGTGGCATGCCTGGCAACTCCTCTGGAAATACTTCAGGAAAATCCCTTACCACTGGTACTTCCTCCTGCACAACTCCTGTTAGGAAATTTACTTGAGTCCTCTTTGGCACATGCCGGGATACATACTTGATCCTTCTCCCTTCTGGGTGGTAAGCAAAATTGACTTACTAGCACATTCAATATTCCCTTCATACTTTGATAACCAATCCATGCCTAATATCACATCCAATCCTTGAGATTCCAATACTATTAGGTCTGAGGGAAAAACATAGTTACCAATCCTTAATGGTAACCGATCACACCATAGACTAGCCACATACTCTGCTCCAGGCGAGGTTACTAACATGGGTGACCTAAGGGCTTGGGTTGATAGGTTATACTTATCCACAAATCCCCTTGAGATGTATGAATGCGATGCACCAGTATCAAAAAGAACGAGTGCAGTAAATGACTTAACCAAAAACTTACCTATTACTGCATCGGGCTGAGCTTCAACCTCCTCCACGCTAACGTGGTTCACCTGTCCCCTGTTGAAAGGGTTCGGACTTCTTCCCAGAACTTCCATTGCCATTTTGGCCTTCAGGACATTCATTGGCATAATGTCCGGTCTTCTGACACTTAAAGCAAGTGACTTGGCTCAGGTCCTTCTTGGCTGGGGTTGATGGGTTGGTGCGGTTCTGGCCATTGCTTCCTCCATTCCATTACCATTCTTGGCCATTGTGATTGTGCGAGCTACCTCCTCCATGGGTATGCTGAAAATGTCCTCCCGGTCTAGGGGTAAAACGTGGCTTCTGCTGAGCTCCTGAATTGTACTTCCCTTGTCCATACTTCCTCTTGCGATTCTCAATTGCTGCTGCTTCCCTTCAATCATAAGAGCACGATCTACCAACTCCTGGTAGTTGTTGAAGGTTGCTACCATCAACTGCATGCTCAACTCATCATTCAGTCCTTCCAGAAACTTCTCCTGCTTAGCTGCATCCGTAGCGACGTCATCTGGGCATAACGTGCTAACTTACTAAATTCCTCCACATACTGGCCAACTGTCCGTCCTCCTTGGCGCAAGTTGCGAAACTCACGCTTCTTCATGGCCATAGCTCCTGCTGAAACATGTGCAGTACGAAAAGCCTGCTGAAACTGGTCCCATGTGACAGTGTCGACTGGGAAAGTGGCTGTGAAATTCTCCCACCATGGATGCTGCGGGTCCTTCTAACTGATGTGCGGCAAACTTCACCTTCTCCGCATCTGTGCATCCTGCTGTGGTCAACTCCCTAGCTGTCTTGCGGAGCCAATCATCTGCTACTATCGGCTCGGTGCTACTGGAAAACACCGGCGGATTCAGCCTAAGAAAACGGGCTAAGTGGTCAACAGGTGGTGGTGGTGGTGGTGGGTTGTTGTTGTTGTTCCCCTGATTCTGATTCTGGACTAGCAACTGCATCAATGTGTTCTGCTGCTGGATCAACTGGGTGAGCTCCGGTGGAAAGTGAATCCGGGGTCACGTCTCGGAGGCATCTGAGGGTTTAGAAAAGATGAGATGTAAGAATAGAGGGGGTTTAAAGAGAAAACACTACCCATATGCACATGAGGCAAAAGAAACAATTCACTTCAATCAAAAAGGGCATACAATCGATCTATCTATCGCAAAAGTGCTCGGACTACTATATTTACATGGTGGACTACTACTACTGATGAGGTGGTCTACTAGAAATATTCTTCGGTTGCAGACTCCATGATATCTGCTCCAGCTTCATCAACATAGTCATCATCGCTACTATCTGGATCCGAGTCGGTGCCGTCGATGATGATGTAGTCTTCCGGGCTAATCTCCTTGGGTTCTTCGTCTTCCTCTACTGGCGTAGGGCCTCCCATAAATATTCCAATCTTCTTGATCAGGTCGTCATTCTTCTCCACCAATACTTCAATTTCCTCTTCATAATCTTCACGTGTAGCCTTGAGTTCTTCCTCTAGTTCCTTGATTCTAGTCTTAGCCTTCTTCAGATCTATCATGTCGGCGCACATCTGGTTCTCCTGTCGTCGAATGTGCTGGTTTAACTCCTGGATAAAAGCTGCGATTGATCTATCCTTCCTGGTGCTGATCATCTCCCAGTGCTCATCTCGGCGCCCACAAATCTGGTAGATAGTATCCTTGAGATCATTGCGGTAGACTTCTCCAATGCGTCCCATGGCGATGTGATGCTCATGCTCTTTCCTAAGTTGGTGCATCAAAAGAAAACTCTATGGGCTCAGTGACTGGCATGAACGTCCTTCCTGGAACTTGAACTTGAATCATCCAGCGCTCTTCTTCAGGTAAAGTGGCGTTGTAGGTTCCGTGAAGCTTGGTATATGTTCAGGTATCTAGTGACTTCCTTCAAGTGACGTCCAAAGGGTGTATCTTCATCCGGTTGCGTGAACTTGTTCCTTGCATCCGCCATCCTAAAGAGTAGAAAAGATGAGAAGTCAGAAGAGAAGAGAGTGAAAGTGATCTAGGTCTTTTAGCTTAGTGGTCGTGTCCTACAGTCAGCGTGTGCTCTGATACCATCTCTGTAGCGACCAACCTCAAACAGTCTGATCTCTGTGCTCCGGTGTCATCCCTGGATCAGTAATGCTGACACCACACAGTACTCGGAGGATTTATAGCAGAGTAGCAATCACACACTTATTACATCGAGTGTCTCGAAAGAGAACTTATTACAATAAGTATGGCTTAAGGCCATCTAATAACGATAACAGCGGAACGCTTGGAAGATAAGTGAGTCCATCAACTCCAACGGCATCACTGAGTATAGAACCACGACCTAAAAACTCCTTAATCATCGTCTGAAAAGTCTGCAATATTAACGTTGCAGCCCGAAAACGGGTCAGCACATGGAATATGCTCGCAAGGTAACACATAGAGAGTAATGGAATACAACAGCTACACTATATGCATGTTTGGCTGGTGGAAAGCTCTATGGTTACAGTTTTTGCATAAAGCCAATTTTTCCCTACTTCAAAGGAATAAGATTTATTTAACTAACATGGTAGTTGTTAAACATTGAGAATGGTTGACAGCATTCTCAATCCCAATTAAGCATCATCATTAAACATAACCCAACAAAATTAATTTAGGGTAACATGTTGAGATTCACATGATAATCCAGGTACTAGATACTCAAAATGTCCATAACCGGGGACACGGCTAATCATGATTAGTTTGTTACACTCTGCAGAGGTTTGCACACTTTTCCCCACAAGACTCGATCGCTTCCGTTTGGTTTCTCGCACTACAGGGTGTATGAGAAGACGGATGACCGAGACATAGTCTTTCAGAAGCGCTAGCACCTTACGATCGGGTGACCGTACCACCTATATCCCCTACATCTGCTAGTCTACCACTGTAAGAGTTCGCACATCTTAGTCAACTATGCTAGAGCCCATAATAGCTTGTGGCTGCACACGGAAGTTTCTAGTATGAATAGTCTTATGATCCCTTTGAGCCTGGGTGGCGGTCCAAAAGAAAACAGGCAAGTCCTGGAATACCCAGGTGCCTCAATCCACCCAGATGTGTGTTTAAGTTGCCACCTTAGATAAATCATTAATTAACAATCTCACATCTTTCATGGATATCACTCACCCAATCCACGTCTACTAGCATATCATGGCATGATAAGCAAACACAGAAGTAACTCCCAAAGGTTTGATAATAACAGGTAATAGGTACTACCTCATCTACTTCCCATCCCACAATTTAATTAGATCCTAATCATGCAATGTGTGATGATTGATCTAATGCAATAAAACTGGGTAGTAGAAAAGGTATGATCAAAGTGTTACTTGCCTTGCTGATGATCCGGGAAACCTAACAATTCGAAGTAACAGCGGCGCACTCCGGGTATTCTATCGCAGACAAACAAACAAGCATACAATAAGTACTCATCTAATGCACAGGTAAAACTCAAATAAGAGATCTAACCAGAAGGTTCAACTTAAGAACTCCGGTTGGCAAAAAGAATCAAATCGAATGAAGCAACGAAAGTCAAACGGCGAAAGAAACAACTTCGTTCTACTAATCTGGATCTAGGGCAAATTTTACAGTAGCAAAATCTTGTTTAAGTTGGTTAAACGGATAGAGGGTTTCGAGACGAAACTCTAGGCGCTTGAATCGCCTGATTCCGATAAACGAGCGAAAAGTTATACTAAAACGAAAATCGGATCAGGAATCGCGATCAGAAAAATCGCGATTTAATCCGAGAAAAGAAAAACGACGAACGCTCGCTAATTAAATAAACCAAAAACCGAAAACTAAAAAACCGACGGAAAAACCGAACGGTTTTTCAAAAAAAATAGGCCGCGGATTTCGAGGCGCGGGACCTCGGGCGGCGTGCGGCGGCGGCGGCGGCGGCGGCGGCGGGGGCGGTGCGGCGGCGGTGCGGCGGCGGGAGCTGGGGCGGCTCGGGCTAGGGTTAGCTCTGGCTGGGCCTCCCCCCCGGCTTAAATAGCCTAACGGGCCGGGAGTCCTAGTCGGACACGGCCCTAGGTCGGTTTGATTTTTTTAAATTACGCGTGAAGAAAAATAAAAAGAAATACTAAACGACTCCAAAAATTCCGAAATAAATTTTCACGGGCTTCTAAAATCAAGCCGCACAAGGTGAACATTTATTTGGGACCTAAATGCAATTTTGAAAAATGCACATTTTTCCTAAATTCAAATAAAACACCAAAAAACTCCGAAATAAAATCTTATTTGATTTTATTATTAAATCCTCAATATTTCTTTATTTTGGGAAAGTCATTTTATTCCCTCTCTCATATTTTTGTAATAAGTAACTAATGATAAAATAAATAAAATCAAATGATCCTATTCTCAAAATTTGAGAAAACTCAAATATGAAAATAACGAAATCCCCAACTCTCTCCGTGGGTCATTGAGTTGCGTAGAATTTCTAGGATCAACCAAAATGCAAAATAAAATATGATATGCAATGATGATCTAATGTATAACATTCCAAATTGAAATTTGGGATGTTACAACTTACTTGAAGGATCTTACTCAATCCATAGGTAGATATGGTGGACTCTCATGGCAAAACTGGTTTAAGGGTATTTGGAAGCACAAGTAGTATTTCTACTTGGTGCTGAGAATTTGGCTAGCATGAGGGGGAAAGGCAAGCTCAACAAGTTAGAGGATCCATGACAACATACTTTATCTCAGATATAAGAAAGACATAACTCATTATGTTGTCTTCCTTGTCCAACATCAACCCTTTAGCATGTCATATTTTAATGAGTGCTCCCAATCATAAAAGATGTCAATGATAATATATCTATATGTGAAAACCTCTCTTTCCTTATTACTTCCTATTAATTGCAACAATGACCAAAGCTATGTCTACCAACTCCCAACAACTTTTAATCATCATACTCTTTCTATGTGAAGTCATTACTCTCAATAAGATCAATATGAACTCTTTGTTTCTTTTTATTCTTTTTCTCTTTTCTTTTATTCACCCAAGATCATGGCAAAATAATCAAGCCCTTGACTCAACACTAATCTTTATTATATATAGCTCACGGACTCGATTACAAAGGGAGATCATAAAGCAAACTCAAAACAGATCATGCCATAAACTTTATTCTACTAGATCAAGATACTACTAATAGGATCGAACTAAGAAAAACGGTAAAGATAGGAGTTGTGATTGTGATACGATACCGGGGCACCTCCCCCAAGCTTGGCAGTTGCCAAGGGGAGTGCCCATACCCATGTGATTATAGTCTCCTTCTTTGTTGTCGGTGTAATATTCTTGGCGATGATTCCCCTCAGGATGCGGTTCTCCTCCTCGAGCTTATTGACTTGCTGTTTGAGGTCCATTATTTCCTTACGAAGCTTTCCTGTGACAGCTAAAGCTCCTTGCACCCAAGGGTGTTGCATAGCTGCGGGAGAACAAGTGACACTCCTCTTCATATTTTCATAAGAAAGAAATCTAACATTAGAAGGGATAACCGAGTTTGGAATAGCTGAGCTCTGTAGTTCCCCCATCGTGAACCCAGCTCGGAGGCGAGAGGTGACTTCTTGATCCTCCATGGCATCTACTCTCATCAAGTCAGCCTCCATCTCTTCCTCCGTTGCTGGCCCAAAGTGGTCAGCGTCGCTGTTTGCCCTTGGTTCCGGTGCCGGATTAGATACCCGGCTCTCCCCGATTGACTCTTGAGAAGACATCTTGCTCTAATCTGCAGCAGCAACAGCTCGAAAACAAAAACAGAGGAAATTTGCGTGATACGGGAGTCAAAACCTTCGGGAGAATATATAATGAATTTTTACCGACCAAAATACGTATCGTGCAAGAAAACGGAGTCCGGAAGGCACACGAGGTGCTCACGAGGTAGGGGGCGCGCCCACCACCCTCGTGGGGCCCTCGTGTCCTTCCCGGACTGCTACTTATTTTTCTATTTTTCTAAATATTCCAAAACGGAGAAATATTGCCTTAAAAATTGTTTTGGAGTCGGTTTACTTACCGTACCACATACCTATTCCTTTTCGGAGTCTGAAATTCCGGAAAGTGTCTCTTATGTATTCCTCCGGGGTTACGGTTTCAATAATATTGGTTTCAACATTTATGGGATTACCTGAGATATAATGTTTGATTCTTTGACCGTTTACCACCTTCGGATTTGTGCCCTTCGAAGTTGTTGATTTTTATGGCACCGGAACGATAGACCTCTTCGATAACATAGGGGCCTTCCCATTTAGAGAGAAGTTTTCCTGCAAAAAATCTTAAACGAGAGTTGTATAGCAATACATAATCACCTACATTAAACTCACGCTTTTGTATCCTTTTGTCA
>NC_053025.1:95891330-95903713 GCF_003073215.2 Triticum urartu
ATATATATTATATAAGCAGAGATCGTGTCCCCTTATTCCGGGATTCTCATCAATACGGGCGTGGGTAACCCAACCGCGCCATTGATTATGGCGCTTGGAGATAAGCGAGTTTTACCAGGCTGGTGGGGACACGTAGTTGCGTCCACCCATATAAGGGGATAAGGATCCACCTTTTCACCTACGCCTTCTTCCTCCTTTGCCTATCCATTTTCCCGCACTCGAGCTCCAGCGCCCAAGTCCGCACTCCCCACCTCAACCTTCTCCAGCCATGTCCGGAGCGGGAGGCAAGTGGATGGTCTCCTCCGTTACGGAGGGACACATCAAAAGACTAAGGAAGGCCGGATACTTGTCTAACGACATTGCACCGGCTTCCTAAAGAGGGGCAGCTCATCCCCACCCCTAGGCCCCATGAGAGGGTGGTGTTCCTCCCCCATTTCCTCCGCGGACTGGGCTTCCCTCTCCACCCATTTGTCTGGGGGCTCATGTTCTACTATGGCCTGGATTTCCACGATCTGGCCCCGAACTTTGTCCTCAACATCTCGGTGTTTATCGTCGTGTGCGAGGCTTTCCTCCGCATCCGCCCCCATTTCGGCCTATGGCTCAAGACTTTCAATGTCAAGCCGAAGGTGGTGCGCGGCAACCAGGCGGAGTGCGGAGGCGCCATGGTGGGCAAGATGCCAACGTCTTATGGCTCGAGGGCTCCTTTGTGGAGACCCTGAAGGGGTGGCAATCGGGGTGGTTTTACATCACCGAGCCGCGCGACCCTGAATGGGTCGCAGCCCCCGAGTTCGATCCGGACCCCCTACGCGGCTCACCTCCTGGAAGGACGGGCCTGTCGTGGGGTAAAAAAGGAGAGCTGACCGGACTCCAAACATGCGTCCAAACCCTGGTGGACAAGAAGCTCAAACTTGTCAACGTAGTCCAGGTTATGCTCATCCGCCGGATCCTCCCGTGTCAACAACGGGCTTTCAAGATGGGAGTTCGACCCGGCGCGGCACCGAACTCTGAGCAGGCTCTTCGACACGACAGTACGAAGATGCCTGGAAGGTGCTTTTCAAGGGCGCCGAGGCCCCCGCATCCGCTACCGAGGATCGCGGATTCAGTACGCAGCGTCACGCTCGTGCGGTAAGCTGTTTTTACCTTTTACAGGGTATTAGTTTTTCATAGTTTGACTCCATGCGGGATCTAAGCTCCCTTACCTTTGACAGGATTGGCAGGAGACGTCCGGACAGATCAACTGTCCGGCTCCTTTGCCCGAAGGCCCAGCGGACGCTCGCTTGGCGAAGCTGCTGGTTCCGGCACCCTATGTGGTGCCGGAGAAGAAGGCCAAGAAGAAGGCCACGGGGACTCGAAAGAGTGCCCGGCGCCAGGAGGTGTCGGATTCATCATCCGACGACTCCAAGACGCACTCCTCCCATGAAGACGAGGAGGAGGAAGAAGAGACCTCTCCCCCTCCAGCGGGGGAAGGGAAGAAAAGGAAGGCCGCCCCAACTGGGGAGGCCGAAGGGTCCAAGAAGGGGAAAACCCTTCCTCCGGACTACTCCACCAACGCCGACGACGGCGAAGAGGAGTGGCCGCTCAGGGCCAAGCCCCTGGCGAAATCGTAAGTATCCGGATACCAGAGTAATTCATAGTATTCCTTTATTGCACAGCTTTCCCTTATGTCGAATATGATTATGCAGCCCACCCAAAGACCGGCTCGACGCATCGTCGAGCGGTTCACTGGACTCGTCGGATGTGAATTCGCTTCCGACGGCTTCCTCCCCGCCCTACGGACGACGCCGAAGTGTTGTCTCAACAGGTTCCAAGCCGGGAGGAGGTGGTCCTGGAGGCGCCGCAAGGCGACCTCCCGGACTCCAAGGATAAAACCCCCCAGGGCTCCAAGTCCGGTCTAGGCCAGACACCGCTCCGAACCTTCAAAGGTTCCAGAGTCCGGCGGGCGACCTCCTTCCAAGAGGAGCAAGCCCACCGTGCCGGTGACCCCCGTCCAACCGAGGGCCGGACAATCTGTTGGAGGTGCTCAAAGGCGCCTCCATCGACGAGGAGCACCGCACCATTATGAGTGCGGTGGTCCAGAAGGTTCAGTCCGCCAAGAGCGGACTGACTGAAGCTTGTACTAGCCTTTTAACAGGCTTTGAGGTAAGTAAAGAATGTGTAAATAATATTACCGCATAGACAGTAGCCCCTGATGCTCTGTTTGGTCGGGAAGAAAAGCCGAATAGAGGATCAAATAAAATTCGCAGGAGTCTAACAAAAAGGAGTCAATATGCGTATGCAGGCTTCTCTGCTGGCGTCCGCCGCACTGACTGCGGAAGCACGCAGCACCTCGGGCGTGCCAAGCAGCTTAGGACAAGGAAGGTAAGAAAATGACAGGATTATCATGGCTATATTTAGGGGCCACGTCTGAGTGGCGATTAAGCAAGCGCTGTCGAGGCCGAGAGCAGCGGCCTCGAGCGGGAGAAGTATGAGGCCGAAGGGTTGGCAAGGTGCGGCAAGAGCTCCAGGCTCTCATGGAAAAACATGAGAGTTTGGAGCTTGACTCAAAGACGCGAGCGTCCGAGCTCGCGGTGGCTATTGAAAATGCCAAGTCTGCCAAGGCCGAATCCCAGAAGACCCTCCAGGAGTTGGATGAGGTGAAAAAGATAGCGGCGGGTAAGGCATTCTTTATGCAAAGCAAACACATAAACGTAAGTTACTTGTTACTTACCCGAATCCGGAGCTCTCCAGGAGCATTCGCAGATCTTCCCCGTAGCGTGTCCGATGCCGCCGCATTCTATCGAGCCGAGGAGGGCAGAGAGAAGGTGTTCTGGTCTCAGTATGCTGAGGCCGGACACCCCGTGCCCCTGAGCGACCAGCTGAAGCAACTGGTCGAGCTCCACAAGGCGGCCGAACAGGCCATGAATAGTTGGCTGTGGCCTGGAGAGGCTCTGCCTGGGAGCTATTTCGGGCTGGTGCGGCGGCTGATGGGGGCCTGTCCAAGGCTCGAAGTCATCAAGCGCTCCGTCTGCATTGAAGGCGCCCGTAGGGCCCTTGCCCGTGCTAAGGTGCACTGGGGCAAGCTGGATGCTGAGAAGCTTGTGAAGGACGGGCCACCGCCGGGGAAGGAGCATCGCAAGCCCGAGAATTATTATAAGGATGTTCTGAAGGGTGCCTGCCTTATGGCGGATGAATGTTCCAGGGATGTAATTTTTGAGTAAAACTCGCTCGTTTTGTCCTGTGCGCTGAAAACTTGTTCATATGCGCTAAGCAATGCTGTTGGAATTTAAAATATTACCTTCTGTGCGGCTGTTTATCAATTCTGAGAGATGGCGAGTCGTCGGCTTTTCTGCCTATGGGGTATAAACCTTTCGAGGGAGGCGCTCAGCACAACGAACAAGGCAATCGGACTATAATGCTTGAACACTCTCACTTAGCCATAGAATTCTATAATTTTAAATTTCGGCGAAGCCCCTGGTATTCGGAAGACCGAGTTCGGGGCGCTATCCACGCCTTGGCCGGACAGAGCCGACTCCTCGCTCTAAGCGGCATAAGTCTTTAGGCGAAAAAACCTCTCGAACAGCTCTCGCTTCATCATGACAGTCAGTTTTAGCTTACTGAGGTGCTCGACCCAGCTCAACTGGGGCACAATCGCAGTGGTTCTCCTAGTGCTACCTTAGCCGATATAGCGGAACGTAAGGCACCAAAACATAGGAGCCGGGCAAACCCAACTATTGACCCAAGACATGATTCGGAGCCGATGCATATAATGCTATAAGTTCGGGGTGCCGCACTTGTTAAAGTGTTCGGACTTCTCACACCATATTGAGGGGTACTAAAGCCCCTGGCGTATTTTGGCCGTACCAAAGTGTACGGGTGCAACATGTCGTTAAGGAACATATATTTGTAAAAAAAGAGTAATGCAAAAATAGACAAAAGCTATGCATTGTTTATTAAAAAGGGTTGCGATCAAAGCAGAACGATACAAATAATGCGATAAGCAAAAGGTTGGACTATTTAACATGTCCGTTCCAGGGGCAGGCTGCGGAATGGTATGCGAAACAGGTATACTGCTCGTGATAGAGACCACCTGGGAGTTCCGTAATGCGGCATGGCTTGTCTGCTTCCCTGGTTCTTGCATCGTTTGTGCGGCAATTGAACTGCCGAACAGGCCTTCCGAAGAATGGAGTCCTGAAAGTAAGAGAAAATTAAAAAATCGGCAGCCCCTGGTGCGGTTTAAGCCGTGTTTTGGGCGTGCCGTGATGGTGCCCCTCCCCCTGTACCCATGGTATTTCTAGGCGTAGTTATGTACGCGAAGTACTGGTGTCGCATTTTTGCGAGGGCTGGGGTTGGGGCCGCATTGCTACGCCTGCTCGGAACGTGCCAGGCGGTCTTGTTGTAGGTTACTCCGGGCGCGCTTGACGGTGTCCGGACGTTTAATGGCCGGACTGGAGAACTGCCTGGAGAGGCTGCTTTGTACTTCCGCTGCAAGGGCCGCCGTGTGCTCCTCCGTTCGGAGGGAGCGTTCGGTGTTTCCATTGACCGTAATTACTCCTCGAGGGCCTGGCATCTTGAGCTTAAGGTATGCGTAGTGCGGTACCGCATTGAACTTGGCGAATGCGGTTCGCCCGAGCAGTGCGTGATAGCCACTGCGGAATGGGACTATGTCAAAGATTAACTCCTCGCTTCGGAAATTATCCGGAGATCCGAAGACCACTTCAAGTGTGACTGAGCCTGTACAGTTGGCCTCTACACCTGGTATTACGCCTTTAAAGGTCGTTTTGGTGGGCTTAATCCTCGAGGGATCTATGCCCATTTTCCGCACTGTATCCTGGTAAAGCAGGTTCAGGCTGCTCCGCCATCCATAAGGACTCTAGTGAGAATCAATAATTGGGTCTAGAACCAATGCGGCGAATCCGCCATGACGGGTGCTAGTGGGATGGTCCCTTCGATCAAAGGTGATCGGGCAGGAGGACCATGGGTTGAACTTTGGGGCGACTGGCTCTACCGCGTATACGTCCCTTAACGCGCGCTTCCGCTCCCTCTTGGGGATGTGGGTTGCGTATATCATGTTCACCGTCCGCACTTGTGGGGGAAAACCCTTCTGTCCACTGTTGTTCGGCGGCCGGGGCTCTTCTCGTCATCGCTATGCAGCCCCTTGTCTTATTTTCGGCATTTAACTTGCCTGCCTGCTTGAACACCCAACAATCCCTGTTGGTGTGATTGGCCGGCTTTTCGGGGGTGCCATGTATCTGGCACAAGCGGTCGAGTATTCGGTCCAAACTGGCCCCTAGGATTTCTTTTGAATGGCTTTTTCCACTGACCGGATTTATAGCCTCTAATCCGGCATTAACTGCCGTATCCTCAGTTGTTGCCGTTAATGCGGCGCTTTTGCTTGTTGTGATGCGACCTGCCACTACTGTCCTTGGTATCCGAATTACCAGGGTTCTTGGTCATGTTGTTGCTACGAGCAAGCCAGCTGTCTTCTCCCGTGCAAAAGCGGGTCATGAGTGTCGTGAGTGCTGCCATAGATTTCGGCTTTTCCTGTCCAAGGTGCCGGGCAAGCCACTCGTCGGTGCTTGAAGGCTGCTAGGGCCTCTGCGTCCGGACAGTCGACTATTTGATTTTTCTTTGTTAGGAACCGTGTCCAGAATTGCCTGGCCGATTCCTCTGGCTGCTGAATTACGTGGCTTAGGTCATCGGTGTCTGGTGGTCGCACATAAGTGCCCTGGAAATTGTCGAGGAATGCGGCTTCCAGGTCCTCCCAACAATTGATCCTGCTGGCAAGCTGTTAAGCCAATGCCGAGCTGGTCCTTTAAGCTTGAGTGGGAGGTATTTGATGGCGTGGAGATCATCGCCGCGGGCCATGGATATGAAGGAGATAATCCTCGATCCATCAGGATCTGTTGTGCCATCATATGATGATGTTTACGGGTTTCAACCCTCTGTTCTCTCCTGACCTCGCCCCGCCCGCTGCCCTGATCGCCGTAAAGGACTCCGCCAATTTCTCCTTACGGGAACCTGTCCCAACTCTTCCTCAACACCCACACTTCCAGGCTCCTCCAGAGCCGCATCTCCTTAGATCTGCCCCTTCACTCCCCTATCCCTCTCCAGCCTCTCTCACCCACCTGTAACCCCCCTCGCTGATTTGATGATCCATTACTTTCGTCTGTGAAGCATAGTGGGTGTGCGGCGCCTCTGTACTGGGCTATATCAAGACGTCGCTCCAATGAGCTTTGTCTATTGTGTTCGGCCCTACCGGATTTGTGTCCGGCGTGACGGTTACCGTCTCGAGTCGCGGGGCGCCCACGCGATCTGTAGATCGACCTTGTTTGCCTTGCCTTGTCCTCCAACATATCTCGCAGGTCTGGCGCATTTTTCCATGCCTTGGTATAGGGTGCGGCTTCAGTGGAGGGCCGAGAGGCCTCTTTGTCGCGGCCACGAGGTGGCCGGTCGGCCGTATCAAGCGCTGGTGATGTGGGTTTAAGTGCTTCCTCCTCTAATCGGGGCAGCAGCCTGCGCTTTGGGTTAGCTCTTGGAGGGGCGTTCGAGTTTATGCTCTTCGGCCGCAAGGACTTCAGTCCATCTGTCGACTAGCAAATCTTGATCAGCTCTAAGCTGTTGCTGTTTTTTCTTGAGGCTTCTTGCCGTGGCCATAAGCCTGCGTTGAAAACGCTCTTGCTCGACGGGATCCTCTGGCACGATCGAATTCGTCATCGTCGAGGCTTGCCTGAGGATGTAGGCTCGACCTCTCTGTCTGCCGCTCTCTCATCTCTATAATCTTGAGTTCTTCGGTACTGTTGTCTCCGATATTATTATCTCCCCGTGCTGGAGTCACCATATGGTTTGAGCGGCGCCGCTATGACGCCGACGCTAGCTTCTTGGAGGGGTCATCCTCCGCTGTTCCATCGCCATCTTCCTTCTTTTGGGGTGTCCACCATGTATATGTCATATGACGAGGTGGCTTTCCAGCCTAATAGGCGCTGGTTCTATCATCTCCTGCATCGGCGTCCATACCGTCGATGTCTTCGAGTCGAAGTCGAGCATGTCGGTTAAATCATCGACAGTGGCTACAAAGTGGGTGGTGGGTGGGCTTTGAATTTCTTCATCGTCCGTATCCCAACTGACCGTAGTCCGGCCAGGGCTCTCCTGATAAAGAGAGAGACTTAGTGTCTTCAGAATATCACCGAAAGGCGAGTGCTGAAAGATGTCCGCGGCAGTAAACTCCATGATCGGCGCCCAATCGGATTCGATCGGCAGGGGCGCGGAGGGTTCGGAGTCCGGAGAGGAGTCCGGCTCCTTGGAGTCACGAGTCTCGAGTGCGGGGCTGGTGTTCGGCTCGATCGCCGTTGGGATCGCAGCCCCTGAGGCGGCGTCCAACCACCCATCCTCGATCGGCGCAGTTGGCTCCGAATTAAGGGTCGAAGGATGCGTCGCACCTCGTAGTGCGGCGGCTCCAGTGGCTCGAATCCGCGAAGATCAAGTCCCGCGGATGTCAGCCGTGTAGTTTAAACTTCCAAATCTGACCTGACGGCCAGGGGCATAGCTTTCGATCTGCTCCAGATGGCCAAGTGAATTGGCCCGCAGTGCGAAGCCGCCGAAGACGAAGATCTGTCCGGGGAGGAAGGTCTCACCCTGGACATTGCATGATGATCGTAGGAGCCATCGAGCCTCACGGCGACGACACAGAGGAACTCTCAATGAAAGCACCAATGTCGGTGTCAAAACCGGCGGATCTCGGGTAGGGGGTCCCGAACTATGCGTCTAGGCCGGATGGTAACAGGAGGCAAGGGACACGAAGTTTTACCCAGGTTCGGGCCCTCTTGATGGAGGTAAAACCCTACGTCCTGCTTGATTAATATTGATGACATGGGTAGTACAAGAGTAGATCTACCACGAGATCAGAGAGGCTAAACCCTAGAAGCTAGCCTATGGTATGATTGTTGTATTGTTCCTACGGACTAAAACCCTCCGGTTTATATAGACACCGGAGAGGGTTAGGGTTACACATAAGTCGGTTACATATCGTATCGCCAAGCTTGCCTTCCACGCCAAGGAAAGTCCCTTCACGAAGTCTTCAATCTGTATCTTCTAGATCCAGCGGCTGAAGGTATGTCCGGACCATCGGACACCCTCTTTAACCAGGACTACTCCAGTTATATTATATATATCTTGGTACGACTCACACACACACACCCACACTCACACGAAACACAAGATTCTGAAATATTTTTGGAGTTTGTCTGAAACAAAAGCAATTAAGGAAGAAAAACAAAAACGAGAAACTATTTAGCTCCCAAACAAGCAAAGAAGACAAGGAAATCTTTTTTGGTCACTTTTAATATTACAATAAAGAAAAATAAAAAGAAGCGGTTGATTTTCTTCAAAAGTATTTCAAACACACGAGAAGAAAGCGAGAAAAAATATAATCTAGGATTGTATCGCACCACACTCGACACCGACAACTAGAAGCATGTGAACAATGAATGTAATGTGGTGGAGAAATGTACTCCCCCAAGCTTAGGCTTTTGGCCTAACTTGGTAAATCATGGTCGGAGTGATAGCTCACGGAGGCTCTAGGTGTCAGACGCCTCAACGCTGCCGTGCAGCCACAACGCTGTTATGTGCTCAGGCCTCGCTCTCAAGAACATAATATCTTCCCTTGCTGTGAACATCAAAGAGAGCAGGCGCAGGCAAAAATGTGTCCACAACGGACCTTTTATTAAACAACAGGTTATAAGTAAAATTATGGGGTTCACCACTAAGGATCTTATGACGTTTCATAGCATCAAAGTCCAAGTACTGCTGGGTAGGATGGGGTCATAAGGCCAAGGTGAAACACCCACTCTCTTGCTAAACACCATAAAAATATCCACTACCAACGTTGTGTTGCAAATGCGTGCAACAATCGCTCCAAGGTTATAACTTTTGTCACCGGTGAGAGCGTGCGTATGAGGCTCAAGTCTGGGCACATAGAGTGTACTACAATGACGGTAATATACTTTACATTGTTTCCTCTAGTCTCAATACCAGAGCTGTCAAGAAATGTATTCAACTAGATCTAGAGTTCGTCCACCCACCACGAAGTTTCAGTGGTGAGGAGAGAGATATTTGGTAAGTATTTCTTATAGTTTTGAGAGAACATCTAGGCTCTCGGATGGGATTTACCTTAGTAAATGACTCAGTGAGGGAGGTGTATTATCTGCATACACGACGGAGCTTCACACGCGCTGAACATATATCACAAAATTCTCCTTTAATGCCCACACTTTAAGCTCGGCATTGTGAACATTTCTCAAATTCTTCTTAATGCCCACACTCACCATATAATCATTGCATGGCCATAAGACATGATTTGGTGGCGGCATCTCGTATAGAACTTTCACTTGGTTCAACATAAGACCGACAGAACGGAGCTGCTACTAGAAGATGCCTCCGAGGACCTCCTCCTCGAAGAACTCTCCAAAGAGGTTCATATTGCGTACAATTTTCTAAAATATTTGGGTCACAAATTTTTTGTCAAAACTTCACAAGATTGATAGCAACTACTCATAGGGATGCATAGAGGCCATATCAAGCATTCAAACTACTTAGAACTCTAAGAATTCAACATGCAAGCTCCATCTACAACATGCAAGCCTTAAGCCGCTTTCATCTCCAGATTGGGAGAAAAGGTGCTACCACTTTATCGACTACTCCAGTGCACCGACCACTTCGAATGGACGGATGCGGCTACAGACGGATTGGAAGAAATAAAAACCTTGTTAGCAGGCAACCCAATCCTAGCCACACCAGGTGTCAGCGAGCCTATGTTGCTCTACATATCTGCGACTCACCAGGTAGTGAGCGTCGTACTCTGTCGTGAACGAGAGGAAGAGGGACACAAATTCCCCATCCAGAAACGGTAACTATGTATCAGCGGTCCTTACACCATGAATCCGATACCCACACTATCAGAAGATAGCTTATGCGGTCTTTATGGCATCCCGAAGCTGGACACTACTTTCAAGAGTGTTCGATCATGGTGGCATCCGAAGTACCACTATGAATCATAAATATTCGGGATCGACGCGCTGATACGTCCATTTTGCATCATGCTTTTATATCGATATTTATTGCATTATGGACTGTTATTTCACTTTATGTCACAATACTTATGGCTATTCTCTCTTATTTTACAAGGTTTACATAAGGAGGGAGAATGCCGGCAGCTGGAAAAGGAGCAAATATTAGAGACCTATTCTGCGCAACTCCAAAAGTCCTGAAACTCCACGGAACTTAAAATAAATAAAGAAAAATCCTCGCCAAAGATGAAGGCCAGGGGGCCCACACCCTGCTCACGAGGGTGGGGGGCGCCCCCCTAGGGCGCGCCCCCTACCTCGTGGGCCCCCTGGTGGCTCTCCGACGCCCATTCTCCTATATGAGGTGTTTCGATGAGAAAAAAATAAGAAGGAACTTTTCGGGATGAGACTCCGCCTCCATGAGGCGGAACCTTGGCGGATCCAATCTAGAGCTCCGGCAGAGCTGTTTTGCCGGGGAAACGTCCCTCCCGGAGGGGGAAATCATCACCATCGTCATCACCAACTCTCCTCTCATCGGGAGAGGGCAATCTCCATCAACATCTTCACCAGCACCATCTCATCTCCAAACCCTAGTTCATCTCTTGTATCCAATTCTTGTCTCAAAGTCCGGGATTGGTGCTAGTAGGTTGCTAGTAGTGTTGATTACTCCTTGTAGTTGATGCTAGTTGGTTTATTTGGTGGAAGATCATATGTTCAGATCCTATATGCATATTATTACCCCTCTGATTAGGAACATGAATATGCTTTGTGAGTAATTACGTTCGTTCCTGAGGACAAGGGAGAAGTCTTGCTATTAGTAGTCATGTGAATTTGGTATTCGTTTGATATTTTGATAAGATGTATGTTGTCTAGCCTCTAGTGGTGTTATGTGAACGTCGACTACATAACACTTCACCATTATTTGGGCCTAGAGGAAGGCATTGGGAAGTAATAAGTAGATGATGGGTTGCTAGAGTGACAGAAGCTTAAACCCTAGTTTATGCGTTGCTTCGTAAGGGGCTGATTTGGATCCATATGTTTCATGCTATGGTTAGGTTTACCTTAATACTTTTGTTGTAGTTGCGGATGCTTGCAATAGAGGTTAATCATAAGTGGGATGCTTGTTCAAGTAAGAACAGCACCCAAGCACCGGTCCACCCACATATCAAATTATCAAAGTATCGAACGCGAATCATATGAACGTGATGAAAACTAGCTTGACGATATTCCCATGTGTCCTCGGGAGCGCTTTTCCTATTATAAGAGTTTGTTCCGGCTTGTCCTTTGCTACAAAAGGATTGGGCCACCTTGCTGCACTTTATTTACTTTTGTTACTTGTTGCTCGTTACAATTTATCCTATCACACAACTATCTGTTACCACTTATTTCAGTACTTGCAGAGAATACCTTGCTGAAAACCGCTTATCATTTCCTTCTGCTCCTCGTTGGGTTCGACACTCTTACTTATCGAAAGGACTACGATAGATCCCCTATACTTGTGGGTCATCAAGACTCTTTTCTGGCGCCGTTGCTGGAGTGTAGCGCCTTTGGTAGGTGGAATTTGGTAAGGAAAAATTTATATAGTGTGCTGAAATTTACTGTCACTTGTTACTTATGGAAAGTATACTCTGAGGGGCTTGTTCGGGGTATCTTCACCCCGTCCAGTAGAGCAAAGAGTAGCTCCTCAACCTACTGAACCTATTGAAAATGAATTCCTTATGAGTATTCCTTGGTATGATAGAAAGACTGCTAGCTGATCCTTTTAACATGGAGATGGAACAAAGCATCCTGATGAGCACTTAATATATGTGGATGAAGTTTGTGGATTATTTAAGCTTGCAGGTATACCGATGATGTTGCTAAGAAGAAGGTTCCCTTTATCTTTGAAGGGAACACATTGGTATGGTATAGGCAATGTGATATGTAGATCATGGGACTAAAAGATTGAAGTTGGAATTTCATCAAAAGTATTACCCTAATGCATCTTGTTCATCGTGATCGCAATTATATATATATAATTTCTGGCCTCGCGAAGGAGAAAGCATCGCTCAAGCTTGGGGGAGGCTTAAATCAATGTTATATTCATGCCCCAATCATGAGCTCAGAGAAATAATTATGCAAAGTTTTTATGCTCGGCTTTCTGAAAACAATCGCACCATGCTCGATACTTCTTGTGCTGGCTCTTTTATGATGAAGACTATTGAATTCAGATGGAATTTATTGGATAGAATTAAACGCAACTCTGAAGATTGGGACCTCGACGAAGGTAAGGAGTCAGGTATGACACCTAAGTTTGATTGTGTTAAATCTTTTATGGACACCGATATTTTCTGTAAGTTTAGCACT
>NC_053025.1:95904713-95934354 GCF_003073215.2 Triticum urartu
GAGGAGATCCCAGAAAGTGATAGATCAAGAATGGAATTGAGTGTTGGATTTGCCATGTCACATTCACACCAAGAAAGATGAAGAGGGTAATTTGATTTATCCCAAGCACACCACTCGGCAGTGTCGACTCCTGATCCAGCAATTCCTAGAGAAGCAACCCAAGGAGAAGGAAAAGGAGTCGGACAAGGATGAGGACAAGGAAGAGGATGATGATGGTTTTCCCAATGTCAACTCCACTCTGATGATTTTTGCTGATGTTGAGAGCAAAAGTCGATTGAAAGTTATCAACAGAGAAGTGAACATGGTTGCTCCGGCAACACAAAGTTATTTCAAGTGGTCCCAGACTGCCATCACCTTCGACTAGTCCGACCATCCAGCACATATAGCCACCCCTGGGAGGCAAGCGTTGGTGGTCGACCCAGTTGTTGAAGGCACTCGACTGACTAAAGTGTTGATGGATGGTGGTAGCGGCCTGAATATCCTTTATGCTAAAACCTTGAAAGGAATGGGGATTCCGATGTCCAAGCTTAGCGAAAGTAATATGAGTTTCCATGGCATTATACCCGGCAAGAAGGTTGAATCACTCGGCAAGATCGCCCTGGATGTGGTTTTCGGTGATTCCAAGAATTACCGCAAAGAAAAGTTGACATTTGAAGTAGTGGATTTCAAGAGTGCTTATCATGCCATTCTGGCTAGGCCTGCCTATGCACGCTTCATGGCTCGACCGTGCTACGTGTACCTCAAATTGAAAATGCCTGGTCCCAGAGGAGTGATCACTATCACTGGCAATCGGCGGAAACCAAAAGAGTGCTTCCAGAAGGGCTCAAAAATTTCCGATGCACAAATGGCAGGAATTGAAATGCAAGAATACCATAAGAATGCAGATTCAGGTGATTTGCTGCGCTCCAAGAAGCCTGCCACTGATTCTGCATTTCAGTCGTCCGGTGAAACCAAGCCAATTCATATTCACCCGACCGATCCTAATGTTGCTCCTACTTATATTCCAACTTCACTCGACAGCAAATAGGAAGAAGCACTCATCCAGTTCCTCCGTGAGAACTGGGACATCTTTGCAAGGAAACCTTCTGACATGCCGGGTGTACCCAGGGGACTGGCTGAGCATCTTTTGTGAGTCGACCCGAAAGTAAAACCAGTCAAAGAACATCTTCGACAGTCCGCCGTATAGAAGAGAAAAGCAATTGGTGAGGAAGTGGCTCGGCTTCTGGCAGCTGAGTTCATCCGCGAGATTTACCACTCTGAATGGCTCGCCAATGTTGTTATGGTCCCCAAGAAGGAAGACTCACTTCGCATGTGCATTGACTTCAAGGATATCAATCGGGCCTGCCCGAAAGATCATTTTCCTCTTCCCCGCATCGACCAAATTGTCGATTCGACTGCGGGGTGTGAGCGTTTGTCTTTCCTAGACGCCTATTTCGGGTACCATTCAGATCCGACTGTATGGACCCGATGAGATAAAAACAGCTTTCATCACTCCATTCGGGTGCTTTTTGTTATGTCACCATGCCATTCGGTCTCAAGAACGCTGGGCCACATTCATGAGGATGATTCAGAAGTGTCTGCTCACTCAAATCAGTCGGAATGTGGAAGCATACATGGATGACATTGTGGTCAAGTCGCGTAAAGGTTCCGACCTGCTGACTGACCTTGCTGAAACCTTTGCCAACCTGAGAAGATATGATATCAAGCTTAACCCATCAAAGTGTACTTTCGGAGTTCCTGGCGGAAAGTTACTCGGCTTCCTCGTTTCCGAACGAGGGATCGACGCGAACCCAGAGAAAGTTGGTGCGCATACTCCGGATGAAGCGCCCTGTGCGCGTGCATGATGTCCAGAAGCTTACTGGTTGTTTGGCCGCCTTGAGTCGATTCATTTCTCGCCTCGGTGAAAAGGCATTGCCTCTTTACCGACTGATGAAGAAATCTGACAAGTTCGAGTGGACTCCTGAAGCTGATGCAGCGTTTGCAGATCTCAAAGCCCTGCTTTCCACCCAGCCGGTGCTCGCTGCCCCAATCAGCAAAGAGCCTTTACTGCTTTACATTGCAGCCACTGGACAAGTTGTCAGTACAGTACTCACGGTCGAGCGGGAAGAAGAAGGAAAAGCCTATAAAGTTCAGCGCCCAGTATACTATGTTTCTGAAGTTTTAACTCCATCCAAGCAAAGATATCCACATTATCAGAAGCTTGTTTATGGGATTTACATGACCACGAAGAAGGTTGCACATTATTTCTCTGATCACTCCATTACAGTCGTCAGCGACGCACCATTGTCAGAAATTCTGAACAACAGAGATGCAACTGGTCGAGTGGCAAAATGGGCGATTGAACTCCTTCCCTTGGATATCAAGTTTGAGGCAAAGAAAGCTATCAAGTCCCAGGCAATAGCGGATTTCCTCGCCGAGTGGATCGAACAGCAACTGCCGACTCAGATTCACTCGGACACTGGACCATGTTCTTTGATGGATCCAAGATGCTGAATGGTTCTGGTGCTGGGGTGGTATTGGTATCCCCCCGAGGTGACAAGCTCCGCTATGTTCTCCAAATTCATTTCGATTCCTCCAACAACGGAAGCTGAATATGAGGCACTTTTTTACGGGTTGCGTATGGCCATTTCACTCGGCGTCCGTCGCCTCATGGTCTACGGACTCAGATTTGGTGGTGAATCAAGTGATGAAGGAGTGGGACGTCAGAAGCCCAGCTATGACTGGATACTGCAATGCGGTGAGAAAGTTAGAGAAGAAGTTTGAGGGTTTAGAACTCCATCACATATACCCCGACTGAAAAATCAAGCAGCGGATGATTTGGCGAAGATAGGTTCCAAGAGAGAAGCCATTCCCAGTAATGTGTTTTTGGAGCATATTCATACACCTTCAGTCCAGGAAGATCCTTTCACTGAAGAGCCCCCGCAACCAAAGAGCACCACTGATCCGACTGAAGTCGAAGTCCCGGCCGTGGTCGACTTGATCATGGAGGTTTTGGTCATCACTCCCGACTGGACAGTGCCGTACATTGCGTACATCCTCAGGAAGGAACTCCCAGAGGACGAAGAAGAGGCCCGACAGATCGTCCGCCGATCCAAAGCTTTTACTGTGATAAGAGGGCAGCTGTTCAGAGAAAGTGTAACTGGAGTCAGCCAGAAATGCATAACACCAGAGGAAGGTCGAGTGATCCTCAACGACATCCACTCGGGGACCTGTGGTCACCATGCGTCCTCTCGGACCATTGTGGCCAAAGCATACCGAGCAGGATTTTATTGGCCACGGGCAAATGAGATGGCACAAGAAATAGTGACAAATGTGAAGGTTGCCAGTTTTACTCCAACATGTCTCACAAGCCTGCGTCAGCCCTGAAGACCATTCCACTCGTCTGGCCCTTCGTTTTGGGGTTTGGACATGGTTGGACCTCTGAGAACGGGTAGGAGCGGCTTCACTCATGTACTCGTGGCAGTCGACAAATTCACCAAATGGATTGAAGCCAAACCTATCAAAAGTCTTGAAGCCAGTACTACGGTCAGTTTCATCAGAGAGTTAACATTCAGATATGGTGTTCCGCACAGCATCATCACTGACAAGCGGCTCGAACTTCGATTCGGATGAGTTCAGAGCCTTCTGTGCTTCCCAAGGCACTCGAGTCGACTATGCTTCAGTCGCCCATCCCCAGTCGAATGGACAAGCTGAAAGAGCAAACGGTTGATCCTCAAAGGACTGAAACCCCGACTGATGCGTGATCTCAAGCATGCGGCAGGCGCCTGGGTCGATGAACTTCCATCAGTACTTTGGGGTTTGAGGACGACTCCGAATCGGTCGACTGGTCGAACTCCATTATTCTTAGTCTATGGAACTGAAGCTGTGCTTCTGAGTGACTTGCTTCACAATGCACCCAGAGTCAAGCTCTTCTCCGAAGATGAAGCAGAACAGGCTCGGCAAGACGCAGTTGATCTCCTAGAAAAGGAAAGAGAGATGGCTCTGATCCGATCGACCATTTATCAGCAAGACCTGTGTCGATTCCACGCCAGAAACGTGAGGGGTCGAGCATTTCAGGAAGGAGATTTGGTTCTTTGAGTGGATCAATAGAAGCCACACAAGCTCGCCCCTACTTGGGAAGGTCCTTTCATCATCACCAGAGTGCTCCACAACGGAGCGTACCACCTCTACAACGTCGAGTATAAGAAAGACGAGCCACGCACTTGGAATGCGGAGTTACTCCGCCCCTTCTACACTTAAGCATTCAGACTATTGAGATGTAATAAGAAATACCCTTTAGTTTGATTATCAAAGACACGGTTTTACAGTCTCGTAAATGATCGTTGTTCCTTTTTTGTATGTTCTAAATCCCCCAGTGGGTGCCTTAGATGCGAATCCGTTTCACCTAAGTTTAACAAATCCTACCGAGTGATGAGCAAGCCTCTCACTTGGAGGCTTAGATGCAAATCATTTTCGCCTAAGTTTAAAAAATCCTACCGAGTGCTGAGCATGCCTCTCACTCCAAGGCTTAGCTGCAGTCCAGTACTCGCCTAAGTTTGAAATATCCTACCGAGTGGTGACCAAGCCTCTCGCTCGGAGGCTTAGCTGCAGTCCGGTACTCGCCTAAGTTTGAAATATCCTACCGAGTGGTGACCAAGCCTCTCGCTCGGAGGCTTAGCTGCAGTCCAGTCCTCGCCTAAGTTTGAAAAATCCTACTGAGTGGTGAGCAAGCCTCTCACTCGGAGGCTTAGCTGCAGTCCAGTACTCGCCTAAGTTTGAAATATCCTACCGAGTGGTGACCAAGACTCTCGCTCGGAGGCTTAGCTGCAGTCCAATACTCGCCTAAGTTTGAAAAATCCTACCGAGTGGTGAGCAAGCCTCTCACTCGGAGGCTTAGCTGCAGTCCAGTACTCGCCTAAGTTTAAAAAATATTACCGAGTGTGAGAAACCCTCACAGAGGCTTAGCTGCAGTCCAATACTCGCCTAAGTTTAAAAAATCCTATGGAGTGATGACCAACCCTCACACTCGGGGGCTTAGCTGCAGTCCAGTACTCGCCTAAGTTTGAAAAATCCTACCGTGTGGTGAGCAAGCCTCTCACTCGGAGGCTTAGCTGCAGTCTAGTACTTGCCTAAGTTTAAAAAATCCTACCGAGTGATGAGCAACCCTCACACTCGGGGGCTTAGCTGCAGTCCAGTACTCGCCTAAGTTTGAAAAATCCTACCGAGTGGTGAGCAAGCCTCTGACTCGGAGGCTTAGCTGCAGTCTAGTACTTGCCTAAGTTTAAAAAATCCTACCGAGTGATGAGCAACCCTCACACTCGGGGGCTTAGCTGTAGTCCAGTACTCGCCTATGTTTAAAAAATCCTCCCAAGTGATGAGAAACCCTCACACTCGGGGGCTTAGATGTAGTCCAGTACTTGCCTAAGTTTAAAAAATCCTACCGAGTGATGAGCAACCCTCACACTCGGGGGCTTAGCTGCAGTCCAGTACTCGCCTAAGTTTAAAAAATCCTACAGAGTGATGAGCAACCCTCACACTTGGGGGCTTAGCTGCAGCCCAGTACTCGCCTAAGTTTGAAAAACATCCCTATCCGCAAGGACGATGAGGTGCAGGTCGACTGCAACCCTCTTGACGGTGTCCTGGACTAGGGGTACTCGCTAGGTCGTCTCCTAATCAGTTAGATTGGGACGAGAACCCCGTGGACGCATACTCATGGGCCAGTTCGGACAACCCCTGCCGCATACAAGGAGGACTCCACAAGACTTGATGCCCAAGACAAGGACTCTCCTAAACCCTAGGCCTCCGGTGTCTTATATAAACCGAGGCCAGGCTAGTCAATAGATAATCTCATATTCATTACCATCTCGTGGTAGACACATGTACTCTGTACTATCCCCATATAAATACAATCAAAAGCGGGACGTAGGGTTTTACCTCCATCAAGAGGGCCCGAACCTGGGTAAAATCTATGTCCATGTTACCATCGCTTCAAGACGCCTAGCTTAGGACCCCTACTACGAGATACGCCGGATATTGAACCGACATTGGTGCTTTCATTGAGAGCCTGCTGGGTGATCGATGCGGATCGATGGGATGATCAGGTGATATTTTTTCAATTACATGTGTTCTGTATAGACTGTCTTTATTGTAAATTATGACTACTGCCTCGGGATACCCTATTCACAGTCAAATCAAGATCATACAAAAAGTGTTCGACCTCTGATAATACGGCATATCCGATCTTCGCTGTTGCGGCGTAGGCGCATCGTGGAGGTGTCAAAAAAACGGGCACGGAGGTAATAGAAAAGTCCATCAAGCGGCGTCGTAGCCAAGGAGCCACCCTGGACCAGTAGGGCTCACGTGTGGCAACTATGCACATCGGCCGATCAAATCAGCCTGACGGAACGCACGTACCGGGGAGATCCTTTTCCTTACCTTTTTTTATTTCATCTCCTGCCCGGCCGCCTGTCCTCTGCTACCTTTTGCTAAAAAGTGCATGGACCTAGAATCTTAATGCTTCACATAATTGAGTACTAGTATGCTAATCCAATTGACTACTAGTTTTGCAGTACAGTGTCCTGGACGTGGTTGGATCTAGTAATCCAAAATACTACCTAGTGCATAAAGGAAAGAGAAGAGAATCTTTTCATGGCAGTTCTTACTTGTCTTGTATAGGACATTGCCTTTTATTTGTTTTGGCAGATAAGAATTGTGAAAATTGGGCACTACTCCGGACCCGAGAAGTGCTACTCGAACAGAAAAATCAGGTTCTATTTTTCCAGTTACCTACACAGTATATATTAAATACGCACTGGATATTGTTCTGCTGGTTCGCATAATTTTTTCTATGTAGACCTTCAGCGACCGATCTAAAATTTGGTCCATCGACGCGGCAGCCCCATCCGAACATAAAGTCACAGGGGGAGATGATCCCCGCGCAAGCTAGCAAGCTCCGGCTTGATCGGCTTCTCAGGGGCGCACGCGCGGCAAACGCATACATGAAGCGACGGCAGCACGTCTCGAGCGACCACATGGGGATGAGGACCTCCGAACACACATCAGTACGGTACCTCGATTTTGGTCAGCGAATTTTATTAATTCGGATCAGCCTCGTCATCGCCGTCGAACAGGTTTTGTTTTTCCTAACTATTCGGTTAGCTCCCAAAATTATTGCACACAGAATATTTTCTGTTGTTTTGCAATGCATTATTTTTGCAGGGGTATCTTGTCGACACTTGGGCATGACGTCGGTCTAGCCGGCGTCTTGCCGTCACAGAGGTTGGTTGACCTGTGTCGACATTGCCGCACCACAATGCCATCATACCATCGAGCTAGCCTGAACGCTCAAGCCATATTTACCAAACCTTTCTTTTTACTTCGCATAAATTAATTATGCACCTTTTTTCATTATTATTATTTCTTGGTTTCACTACTTTGTGTGTGCAGGCAATCTATTTAGGTTGGGCTGCACCAACACTTGCGCACATCCCTTTGTTAGCATGACCACGCGACCGCTTCACCCGGCCGACCTCGACACTCAGGCCATATCTCTTTCATTATTTACTTCACTTATATTAATTAAGTAGAAGAATTTTTTTAATATATATTATTATCTGTCATTACTTTTGGTTGGCACTATTTTATCTGTGCAGCCAATCGACTTAGACTGAGCCGCGATGTCGCCTCCGTCGACCAAATTGTGTTGTCACCTTGGCGCGCTACCCTTTGTTGGCAACCCCGCGTCGTCGCTTCGCCAACCTAGCTACTCAGCCAGAGACTCTGGTGTCACCCGCCGACCTGCTCCATCACCGCGGCTGGACTGGGGGCTTCACCTTTTCAAAGTGACGAACTCTCCGCTCGGCCACCTTGGGACCAGCCTGGGGGCTGGAACCTTGCCCCGCTTCAAGCTCGGACCGCGTCATCAATGCCGAACACATTAACCAGCTAAGTCGCTTTCATGCTCAAAGTTTTAAATTTTGTTCAGTTCAACCAAGCATTATACCTTTTTTGTAAAAAGTTATATGTGAAAAACTTCCTTGTCAAAACTTTGTTTATGATGCACAAATTCAAATACCCCGTTTACTTGGGGGCTTCCTTCATGAAGCTTTTCCTCTTGCATATGATTATACTTGTACGGCTTCGTTCCTTGTTCGTGTATTACACCACAATATGCACCATATTGACTTAAGTGTTCCACATGTTGGGTTGCCTGGCTCATGTGCTTACCCCTACGTTCCCGATTGTTCGGCTAGGGAGTAAAGGGAGCACCTCTATGATTGTCATGACCGGGTCATCCGAGCTCTGACCTCAGACTGGGTGAAGCCGAAAGCCAGCGCTCTTATTGTTTTCAATCATGGTCGGCACACAACGGAACTCATGAGTACAAAAAATATATTGCACAAGTCTCATAGTAATAATGAGCATCAAAGAAAGGTATCGGTGGGGGTACTATTTTCTTCGAAGATGCCTCTTACACTTCGTCAGTAATATAGCATAAGTTCCCTGAGTGCGCTTTGTCTGTTACAGCCTTATGGCATGATTGTCTGGTCATCGGAAACACCGTCGATACTCTTGACAGGTGGAGTACATGACACTTTTCGGCCCTTGGCTGAAGAGGGAGAAGCCGACGGTCGGTTAAGACGCGTTTAAAGTTCGGGTGAACACTGATATGATATAAGTACTTCGATACATACAATCATTATACATAAAATTATTTTATCCAAGTCACTTGGGGGATCTTAAAATTTATATGAGTTGTTTTATAGTAAATGTGTTTTCTTCTTGGTCGTTGCAAACTCTTTTTCTACCGCTCCTTTTTCGACTCAAGTTTATGGTCAATAGCCGGATAGCCTGTCTTCTCTCTGAAAGCCGCTTGAGTTTAGTTTGCTAAACTGACCTCGGAGAAGTACTCTGCCTTTGGGATAAGGAGCTTGAAGCCATAGGCTGACCCGCGTGAAGTCTTGACATCGGATGTATCATGTTAAAGCATGACAGAAGCACAATTTTTTTCCAATTTTCGGATTGGCACCGGACACTTGATCTTGTTCGCACGTCAAGTTTTTACTGACGTTTTTTGGTTTTCCAAGCTTATGGCACTTTCAAATTATTTGTGTATTTTCAGCACAAGTCTCGCAGTGCAATGTCGGACACCTTTAGAGATTCGGCAAAGACATTCTCAGATATTGCTATATATGCATCGGTTTCGAATTGTGTCTTCGGTCAATAGTTGGGTTGCCCGGCTCCTACACTTGCCTCCTACGTTCCGCTTTGTCCGGCTAGGTGTGCAAAGGGAGAACCACTGCAATTGTGCTTCCAACTCACATGGTTAAGAACCTCAGTGGAGAAAGTCGAAAACTGACTGTCACAATAAGCATAAACTGGTCAGCGATCCGATGACTATGTTAAATGACGGGCCATTCATAACACTGGCCGAAGTGTTTACGTCTTGACCTCGACTATCGCCGAACATTACCGGGGGCTAGTAACTAGCCTCCCAAACTAAATCCTCAATATTTTTCTCTTACAATAGAGCTGAGGTTTCATGATCATACTTAGCATGACAATCCAAAGAAAGTAACCGATAGCAGGACTATTTTTCTTTGGAAGACATTTCTTATGTTAAACAGAAATATAACATATCTCTCTGCGTACCTTTGTTTATAAAACCGTATGGCTGGATTGCCTTGTTTGTCGTAAATCTTTGCCCTTATAAAGGCTTTATAAAGTAGGACAAACATCCTCGGCTACTGGCCAAGGAGGTGGAAGCCGATGGTCGGTCAACAAAGTTTTGTACAATGCGGATCTGAGCATTGATGATGAAAAGTATTTGGATACATAAAATCATTACACATAATTTGTGATTTTACTTTGGATATCGATCCTTAATTCGGCCACCCGTGCCCACATTAAGGCTCGGGGGCTACTGGGCTTCATGCTTATTATTTACAAATATTAAAGGGGTACATCGATCCCCTGATCTGGTGTTGCCACCCGACCAGTGTCTCGGGGGCTACTGCATTCACAATCCAATGCAGAAAATTTAAAGTGCAATATAGTTTTCAAGGAGATTATTATCCTCAGGTTGGTCGGCCGCACCCAACCTGAGTCTCGAGGACTTTGCACACCGTGTTTCTATTCCTAAATATGCTGGCAAGCTGGAAATTGATCCTCAGGCTGATTTTATGAATCGACCTGAGTCTCAGGGGCTATTAGGGTCAGCGGTTTGATTTTTTCATTCAGGTGCATCACGGATATTAGGCCAACACGCACCTTGAGGGCTACTGGCTATACATCTCAGCAGAGATTACATCGCACAATTCGAGATTAAATTCATAAAAATCGGCCCGCAGTCGGGGTGGTTCACCACCTCGGAAGCAGTCCGGCATAAAGCTCGGGCGCCAGTGGCTGGTTCCATAGAGGGCATTTCCGGTATTAAGCTCGGCTAAACTCCTCCAACTTTTTTGAACCAAGGTGATCTATGACACCTCGGATACGGTCCGGCGCTAGAGCTCGGATGCAGTTCGGCATTGGAGCTTGGACATAGTCCGGCGTTGGACCTCGGATACAGTCCGGCGTTGGAGCTTGGACATAGTCTGGCGTTGGAGCTTGGACATAGTCCGGCGTTGGAGCTCGGATACAGTCCGGCATTGGATCTTGGACATAGTCCGGCGTTGGAGCTCGGATACGGTCCGGCGCTAGAGCTCGGATGCAGTTCGGCGTTGGAGCTCGGCTGCAACAATACTCCTTGAATACAGTCCGGCGTTGGAGATCGGACACAAGAGGACGCTGCCACCCAGGAACAACTTCAAACCCGATGTGTGGCATAAAAATAACAAGGCATTGATAAAGGCTGGAAATGTAAAGGGGCTCCTCGGATACCCGATGTGTAAACTCTTCGGATGCACTTCGGCGATCCTCAAGATCGAAGATGAGAAGATTTGTTGAACCAGTGTTCAAGATCGACGACCGAAGATGAAGAGCAGTTCAGAAGAATCGAGGAGCGTCCCCAACTTGAAGACCGGTTCAGGGGCTACTAACGGTGTCCTGGACTAAGGGGTACTCGCTAGGTCATCTCCCGATCAGTTAGATTGGGGCGAGGACCCCGTGGCCTCATACTCATGGGCCAGTTCAGACAACCCCTGCCGCATACAAGGAGGACTCCACAAGACTTGATGCCCAAGACAAGGACTCTCCTAAACCCTAGGCCTCCGGTGTCTTATATAAACCGAGGCCAGGCTAGTCAATAGACAATCTCATATTCATTACCATCTCGTGGTAGACACATGTACTCTGTACTATCCCCATATGAATACAATCAAAAGCAGGACGTAGGGTTTTACCTCCATCAAGAGGGCTCGAACCTGGGTAAAATCCATGTCCATGTTACCATCGCTCCAAGACGCCTAGCTTAGGACCCCTACTATGAGATACGCCGGATATTGAACCGACACCTCTCTTCGGAGCTGCGCCACAAGTACAACGTGTGCTCCATCCCTATCCGCAAGGACGATGAGGTGCAGGTCGACTGCACCCTCTCTTCAGAAGCTCGCACCACAAGCAACGACGTGCGGCTCAATCCCTATCCGCAAGGACGACAAGGTGCAGGTCGACTAACCCTCTCCTCGGAGCTGCCACCACAAGCACGGTGTGCGCTCCATCCCTATTCGCAAGGACGGAGGTGCAAGGTCGACTGCAACCCTCTCTTCGGAGTTGCACCACAAGTACAACATGCGCTCCATCCCTATCTGCAAGGACGACGAGATACAGGTCGACTGCACCCTCTCCTTCGAGCTGCGCACAAGTACAACGTGCGCTCCATTTTCATCCGCAAGGACGATGAGGTGCAGGTCGACTTGGGATATCCTCCTCAGAATTGCATCTCAAGTACAAAGAATATTCCCAAGTGAAGAACAAGTTTCCACTCGAAGGCAAACGCAAAGCACATTCAGAAGATAAACCAAGTTCGAATAGAATCTTAAAAAGTTTCCTAGACGAAGAATAAAAGTAACTCGGCATTCAGGCCCGAGGAGTTTAAACAATTACAAAAATCACTCGGCATTCCGAAGGAAAATTTAAAAGGCGAGGTATCAAGTTTGTTCACTCGCATAGGAGGAGGGCTTGCAAGGCTCGACGAACTCGTCCAGATCAATCCCGTCAGGCGATTCCGTGTGGTAGCAGCGATGAAAGTTTACGAAACAATTGGAAGCGCGTGTCTTTTGGTGTTAGCAACCTTAATCGCCGCCTGCTTCTCTTTCTCGGAGCATCTTTTGCAGTGGACCCTAACCAGCGACGAGGCCAACGCCAGCACCACAATCGGGCAGAAGACTTCTTCCATTCCTGCACTCGACTAGGAACCTCATTGAGTCGAGTCATCAAAGACTCGAGATCATTCTGAAACGTCTGCCCTTGCCAGAGTGATGTATCCGATGCGCGACGTCGCCACCTTCAAGAGAGCAAAATAGCTGGTAACACTAGCAATGCGAGATTCCAGTCGAAGCCCATTCAATGGCAGCCTCATCGCCTGACTGGAGAAAGGATGGGATCCAAGCCCCGTCTCGATCCGTCTAGTTTCCTCTTAAAAGTTTTGGCAGAATTCTGCAGATTCAAGGAGTTAATGAGTCGACCTGATCCGCAGTGACTTGCAAACAGTAAACAGACGGATAAAAAAACGGAGGGGTACCTTCGAGCATAAGGAAGAGCTCTTAGCGAGGGCTTTTCAGATAAGCTTCCAAGTCGGTTTCTCCTACGAGACATGCATTCAGCTGCTCATTCAGAGTCACCTTATATTTCTTTAGATGAGTCGCCTCTCGGTTAAGATTCAGTAAGACATGACTTCAGCTTAGTTATTTCCTCCTCTAGCACGGCTCCGACCGAAGCCAGTTTTTTTTGTCAGCAAGGGCCAGTCTTCTCCTGAGCCTCCTTGTGCGCAAGCTGCAAAGGTCAAGGTTCTTTCTTCGCCAAGAGCCAGCTCATTTTTCTGCAAAATATGCATTTGGGTCAAATAGAAGAAGCGAAGGGATAAACTTGAAGGATGGTCGAGATAAATAGTCGACACGGGCCCTGTTACCTTCCGTACCAGGAACTTCACCTTGAGCCTTTTTTAAGTTCTGTTGGTCCAAGATCCAAGTCAAGGTTGAGTTGCTCTGCTTTTCCTCGAATTCAGCAAACTTGGAGATAAGCGCACAGGAGCGATTTCTACAATGAGTAAAAGACATGTCAATGACAAGATCAAAAGATTATTTAACTTCCGAGTGAATAAAACTTTAAGACTACTGCAGACTCAAACATTCTACAGTAGTCTCGGGACTACAACCCAGTGGGTGCACTTAGCGTGTCCCCACTTGTTCAGATTCCAATCGACACGATCCGCCCAGACCGAGTGGAAGAAAACAATGGCGAGAGAAAAAAGTACTCAGACCCCAACCGACTGCCAGCAGTCGACTACGGTCTCAGGGACTACAACCCAGTGGGTGCAACTAGCGTGCCCCACTGGTTTCAGATTCCACCTCGAGCATGATCCACCCAGACCGAGTGGAAAGAGTGAAAACAACAAATGATGTAAAACACCCAGTGGGTGTGCAGATGCGAAGTGTAGGACAACAAGAGATTGCATGGAAAAGTATTCAGGTAGCATATCCTAAAGAACAAGTTCAGTCGGAAGCCAACTTACTTGGACATTGGCTCGAAGGGCCGCGCTCTGGCGTCGTAAGCAGCCTGACTTTTTCGTGCACATCCTTCAACCCGCTCCATCATTATGCCAGCCTGGCGGAATGGGCTTCCGCAGCGGCGTCCCCGCCTGGCTTTTTCTGGAACGTGATGAGTGGTGAAAAAATGGGACCTAATGGTCCAGACAAAGCAGCTTGAAGTTCTGAGGTGTGAAGTTGGACGGTTGAAGCAGGCACTGGCAACAAGTCGACGATGTGGGGCGTACACTCGATACTGAATCAGCAAAAGTAACAGAAGCCCTGCTCACAATCGTCAAGTTGTTGAAACCACTGGCTCTGGCCCATGCCGGTTCGATTTGGATGTCCGTGGCCAAGCTGATGCCATTCTTGTTCCTCCTAGGACCTTGAGGCACGTCCTCGTCAATCATCTGGAAGCTCAATGATATTGGGAGGGGCTGCAAAGAGATTAGTCGAACCCCGGATCAGTCGTCAGAATTTAATCGACAAGTAACCAAAGACAGGAATTATGAAGAGTTGTACCTGGTTGGAGGTTGACGCATCTCCATTTCTTCATCTTCGTACTTGCGGGTGGAAGTCCTAGAGGTAGTAGCTCTGCAAATTTCAAATTCTGTCGGTCACGTCTATCGCACTGAGTCAACCAAAGAATAAGGTTGATTATTACCCAGGACAGTAGGAATGGCCACTTTGATCTTGGGCAAAGCCTTTCGGCGGTTTGGATGACACAGCTTTTAGTTGTTCGCCGCCTTATCAGTTCGGTGCTGGAGATGGGGCAAGCTTTCGGTTTCCTCGTGCCCACTCAGTCGGCCTGGAGAAGACGTCCGAAGGGCGCTTCGACGATTTGTCCAGTCGGTGCTGGCCGTTTTCTCGGTGGATGCTTGTGGGGTCGTGGGCGTTGCTTGGATCGTTTTTTCCCTGCAAGGAGGTGAGGTCACCTCTTCTTCATCACTCGGGTCGTCACTCTCCTCGTCCTCCTCTTCATCAGAGTGCCACTCGCCGCTCTCGGCCTCCGCTCGCCCCCCCTCCGATCCTGCTCCCTGCTCCCCCGTTGGGCATTGAGTACATCTCCAGTAAGGGTCCTGAAAAGATAACAAGCGAAGCAAAAAATCAGTCGGTTGTTCAACAAGCAAATATTACATGATGAATCAAGAGACACTCGGCAAATTTAGAGTCGGACCTTTGTCTGGTTTGGCGTGAAGTTGTCGAATGGAGGACTCTCCTTGACCCCCTGGGGTTATCCTTGTTGCCGGTGATGCTTTTCAACCACTTCTCCAACCGTGTCCTCGTCGACCTCCTCTGGGTGGATCCGAGTGAATCCTCAATAACCCGAGTATATCACATCTGGATTGTCACCGGCTTGGAGCGGCCTGGATGCATCGTTTAAGGAAGGACCTCCAATAGATCCATACCGGTCACGCCATCCCGGACGAGCTAGACCACTCGCTCGACCAACACCTTCACCTGTTCTTTCTCCTCTGGGATCTGTCGGTGTCAAAACCGGCGGATCTCAGGTAGGGGGTCCCAAACTGTGCGTCTAGGCGGATGGTAACAAGAGACGAGGGACACGATGTTTTTACCCAGGTTCGGGCCCTCTTGATGGAGGTAAAACCCTACGTCCTGCTTGATTAATATTGATGATATGGGTAGTACAAGAGTAGATCCACCACGAGATCAGAGAGGCTAAACCCTAGAAGCTAGCCTATGGTATGATTGTTCCTACGGACTAAAACCCTCCGGTTTATATAGACACTGGAGAGGGCTAGGGTTACACAGAGTCGGTTACAATGGTAGGAGATCTACATATCCATATTGCCAAGCTTGCCTTCCACGCCAAGGAAAGTCCCTTCCGGACACGGGACAAAGTCTTCAATCTTGTATCTTCATAGTCCAGGAGTCCGGCCGAAGGTATAGTCCGGCTATCGGGACACTCCCTAATCCAGGACTCCCTCAGTAGCCCCCGAACCAGGCTTCAATGACGACGAGTCCGGCGCGCAGATTGTCTTCAGCATTGCAAGGCGGGTTCTCCTCCAAATTCCGTGTACCTGTTGAATAATGTTCGGCTTCTTGTAAATGTAGCCCTCCTTGGCTTCTACTCCCAATAATGGCCATCTTCCACGTGTCAAACGAATACGAAAAGTCAGGGTGTTTTTACATTTACACCCCTAGCCGCGTGAATGAGCCGCCTATTTAAGGGGACGAGGATTTAGATCCAAACCACACCTTCTCCCCTCCGCGAGTATTCATCAGAGCGTATCCGACAGAGGTCCATTCTATCATGGCCGACCGCCGCAGCTCCTCCTCTCGCCCTTCTTGAGATTGGGAGAGATGCTCCATCCCGCACAGCGAGCTAGTGACGCTCCAGACCAAGGGATTTCTCCCCCCGGCCTATATGGTCCCGGTTCGAGCCGGACTTGCCACCTATAATGGCAGAGAGCAAGCGGAGAGCGCCCCCAATCCCTCCAAAGGAGAGCGGGTACACCTTGTCCCTTACTTAATAAGAGGGCTCGGATTTCCAATTCATCCGTTTCTCCGGGGGCTCCTGGAGTTCTATGGCCTCCAGCTGCACAACCTCACGCCTGCCTCCATATTGCATATCGCGGGCTTCGTAGCCCTTTGCGAGATGTTTTTGGGCTGCGAGGCTCATTTCGCGCGGTGTAAAAGGTTATTCTGCCTTGTGCCCCGTTCTCAGAAGGGGTCAATATATCAAGTGGGTGGAGCCGAAGTGTGGCGCATCGCCGGGACCCGATATCTATCCGGAACCCCAAAGAAGGCGTCCGAGGACTGGCCTTCGGAATGGTTTTATATAGAGGACGTCCTGCTGCCGGATCCCTGTCCGGATCGGCCTCCCTGAGTTCGATAGTGCTCCCCTAAAGAAGCGCTAAGCTGGCGTCCACGGAGCCCTCAGAGGGAAAGCGACAAGGACGTTCTTTACCTGATGGGCCGGATAAGATTGTTAGCTCATTCCGGACTGACCATGATCGGGGTCATGGCCGCATGCATCATGCGAGGGGTGCAGCCGCTCCAGTATAGAGGCCACCCCATGTGGGACTTCAACGGGGAGGACGACGCCACCCGCCACGGCCGTAAGGGGCCGGATTCGGCTGCCGCTCTAATAAAGATCTTGTCCGCTTTGTACAAGGGAGAAGAGGAGGAATTTCTCCGCGTCAACCCACAGGGTGGATTTTCTATGTACAATCCCCCAAGTTGGGTAAGTGGACACTTTTACTTGCCCATCCGTTTTATATTCCCATTAAATATTCAGTCTAACGACTTCAACGCAGGAACTGCGCCAGGCTGTTAAAGAAATAAACAGCCCTCCTCCACAACCCGAGGATCCGGGACGGTCCCTCGACCCGGCCTCTCAAGAGGATCCGGACTTATCTGTGGAGCTGATTGATGGGGTGTTTCATCAATTGAGCAAGGACAACGCCTTGGTGGCCATTACGGCCGATTACCCAGGGCTACTCCCAGCCTCACAGGTAACTGAGACCGAAGTCCCAGCACTTTGAAAAGGGATCTATCCTCGCGTGTTTTCGATTGCCGTATGACAACCGTGTTTTGCAGGGGAGGTCCTTAAATGAGAGAGGCCGAGCCTGCGGCGACTAGCCAACGAGGGGCGGCAAGGCCCCGCGGGCTGAAAAAGAAGTGCGGTCCGGACTGAGACGCCGGCAAAGGTATAGCGCGCCATCTTATTCCCAGGTGTTATTCCTTCAAGGCATATTAACGCTCGTGCTCTCTTCAGGACGAAGAGACCTCGCCGGACTATATCCGGAGAGGTTGCCAATCACGCCTCCACCAGCCAGGCTCCAAAGCCTGGTCCGGAAGCGGAGGCGAACACAAGGCGCGCACCGGACGCTCCTCCGACAGAGGATGCGGACAGGCTGTCTGCCACCAATTCCGAGGTGGAGAGTGCCATGAACCACAGGCGTCGCCGGACAGTTCTTCGCGACGCTTGTTTCTCCCAAGAGGCATTGGATGCCTTCAATTCGGGAGATGCGTACCTCCGTGCCGCTCAAAATGGTCTAGCCAGAGCCACGGAGCAATATGTAAAAGACATACGGGTAAGAAAATTTTGGTAATTATATATATACCAGTAGCCCCCGAGACTTGAAACAGTTAGAATAACTGATTTAAGGATCATTGTTATGCAGGTTCTTACAGAAAAGAATACCCTACTGTCCCAGGAGCTGGAAGAGTGCAAAGCCCAACTTGAGGCCGCACTAGCCGCGGCAGGGGAGCCCAAGGAGACCCCCTCTGGTAATATACGCTTCGAAAGATAAGTATTTTGCGAAGTGCGGCGTGGGTGCAAATCTGACAAATGAAATTGCAGATGGCGCCGGATTAAATCCGGAAAAGCAACAACTCCTACGCCAGCTGAAGGCTGGTGAGAGTGTGCTGACAAAGGTGAGGCGGGAGAAGAACGATCTCCAAGATGCCAACACCAAGCTGGGCGTTGAACTGAAGGATGTTCGTGCCCAGCTGTTGGACTCCTTAAGGAGAATCAGCGGCTTCGACGCGGCATATTTAGTAAGTGCTTAAACGAACTTTGAAAAAAGAGTTCGGCGAGGAAGTCGACTAACAGAGTAATGTCTGTAGGTATGCTAACAGGTCGTCCTGCAGAGGAAATGCCGGTTCTACGGGTGACCTTCTTCCCGAGCTCTCACAACTGCACGAGCGAGTTCGGCAGGTGATGCAAGGCGTCGCCCAGGCCTTGTGGCCATCCGTCTCCATGCCCGAAGGCCTTGGAGAGCTTGTAGAGAAGCTGAAGGGAGCGCGGCGGCGCTTCCGATTGTGGAAGATGTCGGCCTGCCGTCAAGGCGCCAGGGAGGCCTGGGCCATGGTGAAGACGCGGTACACGAAGGCTGACCCAAACCACATGGCCGAGGTCGGACCCGTGGGGCCCGATGGGAAGGAGATCCCTGTGAGCTTAGTATACGGCCAAGTAGAATTGGCCGCAAAGTATTCCCAACAGGACTGTAAAGCTAGACAGCCTGTTAGATGGTATTGAAGAGGAATACAATCAGTCAGATTGACTATGTAATTTTAATTGACATGTGTAATGCCTTCTAGCCGGATTGTAGATCGTTTGTCATGGCCGACCTTTTCGCTTCAACCTCGGGACCTGACGGTCCGGAGTGTGTCCGAATACCCTCGCGGTTATATAAGAACCGGGGTATGCATGGAGACCAGGCGTAGGGGTCATTAGTGCTTGAACAGACAAGTGCCCAACTAGTTATGTTATATTACATGGTTAGTAAGAAACATCTTCCAGGGAGAATAGTTCCGTTAGGGGTTCCTTTCCCTGGGAGGCATGCCCTAAAGTGCATGTCCATTCTGCGAAAAGAGACGCAGGAAAAACATCTGGGGGTATAGATAAATAAGTGAAAAAAAGATCATCTTTAGTTCACCGACCGAATATTCCCTTAAGAACGCTAGCTTTCGGCTTCACCCAGTCTGAGGTACACATCCGGCTGACCCGGCAGTAACAATCGCAGAGGTGCTCCCTTTACCACCTAGCCGAACAATCGGGAACGTAGGGGTAAGCACAGGAGCCAGGCAACCCAGCTTGGCCAAAACTTAAGTCATATCGATGCATATAATGGTGAATAAAAGGTACATGCGGAAGTGTGACACATGTGTTGGGCATGAAGCCCGTATAAATAAGCTTCTGTTTAAAGAAGCCCCCAGGTTTAATGAGCGCGGATAGCGCGTCACTTTATGAGCCTTTAAAGGCTATAAGAGAGAGAGGGGAGAAGGAGAGAAATGTAAGACAGAAAGTATATAAAAATGGACAGAGGAAGGAGACGAACACAGAGTCCGGCGCTAGGCATAGAATCTTCGGAGACGGGCTGCGTTCCATGGGTTCGGCTCGAGTCGGTTATCCGATGCATCTCGCAGGCGGTACGCTCCACCAGTCAGGACTTGGTCAATTATGAAGGGACCTTCCCACTTGGGCTTGAGTTTGTCCTTTTTCTTGTCCGGCAGGCGTAGAACTAATTCGCCAACGTTGTAATTTTTGGCCCGTACTTCTCTGCTTTGGTATCTTCGAGCCTGCTGTTGATAGAATGCGGAACGGGCTTTTGCCACGTCACGCTCTTCCTCCAGGCGTACTTGTCCTGCCGATCGAGCTCGGCTTCTCTTTCTTCGTACATGCGCACTCGAGGTGAGTCATGAATTATGTCGTAGGGCAAAACTGCCTCTGCGCCGTACACCATGAAGAATGGTGTGTATCCGGTGGTGCGATTCGGCGTGGTCCGCAGCCCCCAGAGTACGGAGTCGAGCTCCTCTACCCAGTGCGTATTAGATTCCTTAAGGGACCGCACTAATCTGGGTTTGATGCCGCTCATGATAAGACCATTTGCATGTTCGACCTGGCCGTTAGTTTGTGGGTGATAGACGGAAGCATAATCGAGCTTGATGCCCATGTTTTTGCACCAGAGTTTTACCTCGTCGGCCGTAAAGTTCGTGCCGTTATCAGTGATGATGCTGTGGGGGACGCCGTAACGGTGTACAACCCCGGATATAAAGTCTATCACCGGTCCGGATTCGCCGTCTTAACAGGCTTGGCTTCTATCCATTTGGTGAACTTATCCACCATGACCAGTAAGTATTTTTCTTGTGGGTTCCGCCTTTAAGGGGTCCAACCATGTCAAGCCCCCAGACCGCGAAGGGCCAAGTGATGGGGATAGTTTGGAGGGCGGTGGGTGGCATATGGCTTTGGTTTGCAAAAAGCTGGCAACCGACGCATCGTTGGACTAAGTCCTGGGCGTCTGCCCGGGCCGTCGGCCAATAAAAGCCTGTACGGAAGGCCTTGCTTACAAGGGACCGAGCTGCAGCGTGATGACCGCCGAGTCCGGCATGAATTTCAGCCAGGAGGTTCCGCCCTTCCTCTTCGGAGATGCACCTTTGAAGGACTCCGGTAGTGCTTTTCTTATAAAGCTCTCCCTCATGGACTTTATAGGCTTTAGATCGCCGCACTATGCAGCGTGCCTCATTTTGGTCCTCGGGGAGTTCCTGCCTAGTAAGGTAGGCGAGGAATGGTTCTGTCCACGGGGCGATGACGGCCATTATTACGTGGGCTGAAGGTGTTATTTCATTGGCAGAGCCTCCAATTATGTCAGAGTGTTCGGTGTCGGGCAGTGCGGTTGGGTCCGGGCTGTTATTGCCGGGTTCCCCTTCCCATACTACGGATGGCTTGAACAGCCTTTCCAAGAAGATGTTGGGGGGACTACATCGCGTTTTGCGCCGATGCGTGCCAGGACATCTGCCGCCTGATTATTTTCCCGGGCTATATGGTGAAATTCGAGCCCTTCGAACCGAGCTGACATTTTTAGGACGGCGTTGCGATAAGCTGCCATTTTTGGATCCTTGGCATCAAAGTCTCCATTTATTTGGGATATTGCGAGGTTCGAGTCCCCGCGCACCTCTAGGCGTTGAATGCCCATGGATACTGCCATCCGGAGACCATGTAAAAGGGCCTCATATTCGGCTGCATTGTTGGAGTCTGTGTACATTATCTGGAGTACGTATTGAACTGTGTCTCCTGTGGGGGACGTCAAAACGACGCCAGCCCCTAGGACTCGGCCAACATTTTGGAGCCGTCGAAGTGACCCAGTTTGAATATGTGCCGTACTCTTTAGGGAGTTCGGCCTCCGTCCATTCTGCGACGAAGTCGGCCAAAACTTGCGACTTGATAGCTCGCCGTGGCTTGTAAGTTATGTCGAACGGAGGAGCTCAATGGCCCATTTTGCAATCCGGCCCGTCGCGTCGCGGTTGTTTATAATATCGTTAAGTGGCACTTCCGAGGCTACTGTTATTGAACACTCTTGAAAGTAGTGTCGCAGCTTCCGGGATGCCATAAATACCGCGTACGCAATCTTTTGATAATGCGGGTACCGTGACTTGCACGGAGTAAGGACAGTGGACACATAGTAGACCGGCTTTTGAAGGGGGAATTTGTGTCCGTCCGTTTCTCGTTCGACGACGAGCACTGCGCTTACGACCTGATGGGTTGCTGCAATGTATAATAGCATTGGTTCGCCAATGTTTGGCGGCGCCAGGACTGGGTTTGTTGCCAAGATGGCTTTTATTTCGTCGAGTCCGGCCGTGGCTGCATCCGTCCACTCGAAGTGTTCGGTGCGCCGAAGGAGGCGGTAAAGGGGTAGGGCCTTTTCTCCCAAGCGGGAGATAAAGCGGCTTAGAGCCGCCACGCATCCGGTTAATTTTTGTATTTGTTTGAGGTCCTTCGGGATATCCAATTGTGACAGAGCTCGGATCTTGGCTGGATTTGCTTCAATTCCTCTACCGGATACAATGAAGCCCAAGAGCTTTCCGGCTGGAACGCCGAAAACGCATTTTTCCGGGTTGAGCTTGATGTTCGTATGTTCGGAGGTTATCGGAATGTTGGCCTCAAGTCGTCTGTAACACCCCGGATATGATTTACCCAATTGTACTCCAACTCTTGCCATTTCCGGCCTTAAGTTATTTTATTTTCTCGGGTTCGGGTTTTTGTCTCCGTGTGTTATTATCGTTGTCATGCATCTCATATCATGTCATCATGTGCATTGCATTTGCATACGTGTTCATCTCATGCATTCGAGCATTTTCCCCGTTGTCCGTTTTGCATTCCGGCGCTTCGTTCTCCTCCGGTGGTCATTCTACCTTTCTTTCGTGTGTGGGGATTAAACATTTCGTATTGGACCGAGACTTGCCAAGCGGCCTTGGTTTACTACCGGTAGACCGCCTGTCAAGTTTCGTACCATTTGGACTTCGTTTGATGCTCCAACGGTTAACCGAGGGACCGAAAAGGCCTCGTGTGTGTTGCAGCCCAACACCCCTCCAATTTGGCCCAAAACCCACCTAAACCCTCTCCATCATCTAGAGCGTTCGATCACGATCGCGTGGCCAAAAACCGCACCTCATTTGGACTCTCCTAGCTCCTCCTATGCCTATATATAGCCCTTCCCGAAAATCCCGGATCCACTCCAACCCTAACCCTAGTCCCCGTCCATCCGGCGCGCCGGACACGTCCGGGCCGCACGGACATCGCCGCCGCCCCAACCGCAGCGCGCCACGTGGCGGGCGCGCCCACTTCACCGCCGCGGGCCCGGGAGCCCATCTCCGGCCCTCCACGCCGCCGTTCCGGGCCGAGGTCCCCGCCCCGCGCCGCCCCTCTCCTCCATCTCCGGCCGCCCGCGCCGCCCAGCTCCACCGCGACATCGCCGGCGGCCGCAGCATCCCTCGCCGGCCGGAGCCAAGCTCCATCCCCGCCGGCCCGACCCCGCGCCGCGCCGCCGCACTTCTCGCCGCCAACGCCGCCGTCCCCGCCGCCTTCCTCCCGCGCCGGCGTGCGCCGCGCCAAGTTCCGGCCGGATCCGGCGAAGCCCCCTTCTCCGGCGACCTCGACTCCGTCTCCGGCGATCCTCGTGCGCGTGAACAGTAGATCCAGATCCGGATTTGTCTCGGGTTGACTTTTCCGTCCCTAAACCCTAATTTTCTCCTTGTATCGGCCCATCGTATCTCCTATGCATCCGTAGCTCCGTTTTGGCATATAGCATATCAAAATGTTCGTCTCAGAGAGCACATCATTTCATTCCATTGCATCATTTTCATTTGAGTTCATCTTGATGCCCGAAATGCTGTTAGAAGAGGGCTACTTGAGATAATTGTCAGATCTGCTGCTCCATTTAGATATTTGTCATTTTTGCCATGATTATTGTGTGCATGATATGCCCATGAGTCTCTACATATGTTTTGTTAAGGGTTTTGCCATCTTTCCAGAGGTGCAACCCATGTATTTTTGTGATGTGTGTGGTGACTAGCACAAGCTTGCAAAGTGAGGCACTTGGTAATGCTGATTTCAGGGACTTAGCATTTCCACTAAGTCCTTGAGCTGTTTATCTCATGTTGCCATATGTTCATGTTGTTTCCTAGTGATCCGTGCCTCTTTTGAGGATGATCAGTAAGGATGTTTTGTTAATCTTGTAGTGCTCTATCCATCCATGTCTTTGTTTGCAATTATGGAGCACCCTAGCTTGAGTCAATCGAGCTCTACTTTTGCTACTTCGTGAATCTGGGCAGATTGTCTACTTGTTAGCGATTTTGCCGAGGATGTTGTAGTTGATCCGTGCATGCTATGCTATTGTTCTTGCCATGTCTAGCTTGCATTTTGTGTATTCTTGATGGATGTATGCTTAGCTTGTCATGACTTGCTCCGTAGTGAGTGCATCAGCTCGTAAACATGCCTACTTGATATCTGTTTTCAGCATGCTTCCAGTTTTCACTAAGTCTGAGAACTGATTATGTTTTTGCCATGTTCACATGCTTGCAATTGTATTTTCTGATCCCTTTTGGCTCAAGGTCACTAAGGGACTTTTGTTAAGCTCTTTGAGTAGCTCCATGCCATGCTTTACTTTTTGCCATGTTCAGGTCCTGTAGCATATAGTTTTGTTGCTCCGAAGTGTGCTACCTGATCTGAAATTCCAGACAAGTGTTAATTTCACTAAGTCTGAGATCTGTTTACCATATGCATTTTTGCCATGCTTGTTTGAACCTGTTAATGGATGAATTGGCCGTAGCTCAGTGCTAGACTTTTGTTAAGCATCATGAATGCATCCCTGCCATGTATTTTGATGCCATGTTTGAGTGCTGTAGCATGTTCATCTTGTTGCATTTAGATGGCTACTTGCTGTAAATCGCAGAACGTGGTCATATTTGAATTGCTTGCCATTTCCAAACCGTAACTCCGATTCCGGCGTTCTTTATATCGTTTTCAAGCGATTTCATCTCATCTTTCCAGTGGCACACTTGGATTTCCAAGTTGAGGCCAGGTTCATGCATTCCTTGTCACATCTTGCATATGCATCCCGCATAGCATATCATCTTTGCATCATATTGTTTGAGCTTTGCACGTGGTTGATTGTGTTCCGTTTGCTTGTTTGTCTTGTTTGGGTAGAGCCGGGAGACGAGTTCGCTAACGAGGAGCCCGTTGAGTTTGCTTTCGAGGATCCAGTCAACTCTGACAACTTTGCAGGCAAGATGATCATACCCTCGAAATCACTACTATCTTTGCTATGCTAGATGCTCGCTCTTTTGCTATGCCAATGCTACGATGCCTACCACTTTGCTTTCAAGCCTCCCAAATTGCCATGTCAAACCTCTAACCCACCATGTCCTAGCAAACCGTTGATTGGCTATGTTACCGCTTTGCTCAGCCCCTCTTATAGCGTTGCTAGTTGCAGGTGAAGATTGGAGGTCGTTCCTTGTTGGAACATTTATTTACTTGTTGGGATATCATTATATTATCTTGTTATCTTAATGCATCTATATACTTGGTAAAGGGTGGAAGGCTCGGCCTCTCGCCTAGTGTTTTGTTCCACTCTTGCCGCCCTAGTTTCCGTCATATCGGTGTTATGTTCCCGGATTTTGCGTTCCTTACGCGGTTGGGTTATAATGGGAACCCCTTGACAGTCCGCCTTGAATAAAACTCCTCCAGCAATGCCCAACCTTGGTTTTACCATTTGCCACCTAGCCTTTTCCCTTGGGTTTTCGCGGACTCAAGGGTCATCTTATTTTAACCCCCCCGGGCCAGTGCTCCTCTGAGTGTTGGTCCAACCTAGAGCACCGTGCGGGGCCGTCCCTTGGCAACTTGGGTTACGTTGGCTCCCGTACGCTTAGCTTATCCGGTGTGCCCTGAGAACGAGATATGTGCAGCTCCTATCGGGATTTGTCGGCACAGCGGGTGGTGTTGCTGGACTTGTTTTACCATTGTCGGAGTTGTCTTGAAGAACCGGGATACCGAGTCTGATCGGAACGTCTCGGGAGGAGGTCTATTCCTTCGTTGACCGTGAGAGCTTGTCATGGGCTAAGTTGGGACTCCCCTGCAGGGATTTGAACTTTCGAAAGCCGTGCCCGCGGTTATGGGCAGATGGGAATTTGTTAATGTCCGGTTGTAGATAACTTGAAACCTTAACTTAATTAAAATGAATCAACTGAGTGTGTTACCGTGATGGCCTCTTCTCGGCGGAGTCCGGGAAGTGGACACGGTGTTGGAGTAATGCTTGCGCAGGTTGCCCTCTAGTTTCTCGCTCGCGCTTTGCCTCCTCTTCTCGCTCTCTTTTGCGAACAGGATAGCCACCATAATTTGCTAGTCGCTTGCTGCAGCTCCACATATTTACCTTGCCTTACCTTTAAGCTTAAATAGTCTTGATCGCGAGGGTGCGAGATTGCTGAGTCCCTGTGGCTCACAGATTACTATTACACCAGATGCAGGGCCTGATGATTCCGCTCCAGGTGACGCGCTTGAGCTCAAGTGGGAGTTCGACGAGGACTCTCAACGATACTATGTTTCCTTTCCTGATGATCAGTAGTGGTGCCCAGTTGGGGGTGATCGGGACCGTGTCGCATGTTGGGTTATCTTTTATTTTGGCGCCGTAGTCGGGCCATGAGTGTTTGGATGATGTAATGTTATTTATGTACTTGATTGACGTGGCGAGTGTAAGCCAACTATGTTATCTCCCCTTTTATTATATATTACATGGGATGTTGTGAAGATTGCCTAACTTGCGACATATGCCTTCAATGCGATTATGCCTCTAAGTCGTGCCTCGACACGTGGGAGATATAGTCGCATCGAGGTGTTACATCGTCTACTAGAGATTCGACATGTCTTGTTTTAACGACCACATCATCTACGTATGCCTCCACTGTTTTGCCGATCTGGTTTGCCAGACATGTCTGAATCATGCGCTGATATGTTGCGCCGGCGTTTTTGAGCCCGAAGGGCATTGTGTTGAAGCAGAATGGGCCGTATGGTGTGATGAATGCCGTTGCGGCTTGGTCTGACTCTGCCATCTTTATTTGATGGTAGCCGGAGTATGCGTCGAGGAAACACAACGAATCGTGTCCTGCGGTAGCGTCGATAATTTGATCGATGCGGGGGAGAGGGAAGGGATCCTTTGGGCAAGCCTTGTTAAGGTCTTTAAAATCAACGCACAGGCGCCAGGATTTGTCCTTCTTTGGTACCATCACCAGGTTTGCTAGCCAGTCCGGGTGTTTTATATCTTTGATGAATCCGGCCTCCAATAGCTTGGCTAGTTCCTCTCCCATGGCCTGTCTCTTAGGTTCGGAAAAACGCCGAAGAGCCTGTTTGACTGGCTTGAATCCTTTTAGGATATTTAAGCTGTGTTCGGCCAGCCTGCGTGGGATTCCTGGCATGTCTGAAGGGCTAGGCGAAAATGTCCCAGTTCTCTCGTAGGAACTCTCGCAGTGCGGCGTCTACATCAGGGTTTAACTGTGCCCCGATGGAAGCTGTTTTATTGGGGTCCGTTGGATGGACCTGGAATTTGACTATTTCGTCCGCCGGTTTAAAGGAGGTGGACTTGGATCTTTTGTCGAGTATCACATCGTCCCTATTCACCGTGGAGCGCAGCGCAGTCAGTTCCTCAGCCGCTAGGGCTTCGGATAGCGCCTCGAGGGCCAGTGCGGCTGTCTTGTTTTCGGCGGGAGTGCTATGTCCGGATCACTAGCGAGAGTGATGATTCCGTTAGGCCCGGGCATCTTGAGCTTCATGTACCCGTAATGGGGTATTGCTTGGAAGATTGTAAACGCTTCCCGCCCTAGCAGAGCGTGATATCCGCTACTGAACGGGGCCACTTGGAACGTGACCTCTTCGGACCTGTAATTATCCGGCGTGCCGAACACCACATCTAGTGTGATTTTTCCTGTACAGCGCGCTTCCTGACTGGGGATTATTCCTCTAAAGGTTGTGCTGCTTCGCTCAATGCGGTTCCAGTCTATTTCCATTTTTTGAAGGGTTTCCTCATAAATGAGGTTCAATCCGCTGCCGCCACGCTGCCGCCGTCCATGAGTACCTTGGTAAGACGAAAGCCGTCCACTATTGGACTGAGGACCAATGCGGCTGGTGCTCGGGCTGTTCGGAATTTAGGTTCATCACTGGCGTTAAAAGTAATAGCCGTGTCACTCCATGGGTTTATTGTTGCTACTTGGTAGACTTCGGCAAGGCTGCGGAGTGTTCTTTTTCGCATATTATTTGATGCGAAAGTCTCGAAGACTGTTAATACCGTACTGGTGTCTCTGGGGTGGCTTTCTGTGGCTTCTGGAATTAGAAGATCTTCGCCAATTTTTGCCACCTGCCGGAGTATCCAACATGCTCTAAGGCTGTGAGTTGGTGTGGCGCCCTCTGCACTGTGAATTTTACAGGGTCCATTAAGCCATCCTTCCAGTACGGTTCCGTGCCCTGTAGAGGGCTTTTGCTTTTTGGTATTGAACCCGGGTGTCTGGCGATGATGCACCCTTTTATTTCGGACTGGGTTTGTATTCAGGGCCGGATTGTCCCAAAATTTTATTTCGGTTTTCCAGGCGCTTTCCATCGCACAGTACTTTCGTACTATGGACGCCAAGTCAGCGAAGCGTGTAATATCACGGCGACTTATGGCGTTGAGGATTCCCTTGTCCGTGCAATTATTGCAGAAGAATGAAATTGCGTCTTCCTCGCGGCAGTCCTTTATCCTGTTCATAACCAGGAGGAATCTGGCCCAGTAATGATGTACTGTTTCTTCGGGCTCTTGCCTAATTTGGGATAGATCGCTTATGTACGGGTGGGTGGGTGGAATCAAATCCGAAACCTCACCCAATCTGAGACCCAGGGGCCAAGGAGTTTCCGAACTCGGAAGTTTGGATTCTTGGATGCTGTCCAATGAATCTAGCCCGTCGCCTGACTTTAAGTTCAGGTCTTGAGTGATGTCCTCCCCTCCGCGGGTATCCGGCTTGGAGGGATCGGGAATCCGGACATAGCTAGTCCTTAAGATAGATGAAGGGTCGCCGCACTGTCCCTCTACCACGGCAACGTGATGGGTGACCTGGGGAGAGTTAATCTCTCTCAGATCGGGTTTAGGCCCAATCTGGTCGTAATCCGTAGCGACTCCCAGGGCGGCGAAGCGATCCAAGAGCTCGTTTAGGGAAGAGAGCTCCATTGGATCTAGCTGCTCGGCGAATTCCGAGCTGACGTGAAGATTGCTTTCGATGACCCGAGAGGTCATCGTCGGCGCAGCAGCCGAACAGGCGGTCATAAGGAAACCACCTAGCCGAGAGTTTGGCCGACAGCCAAAGCTCCCTTAGCAACGTGCCGTCTTTAAAGACGGGATGAGGCATCCTTCCTGATGGCGACGGCACAGAGGAACTCTCAATGAAAGCACCAATGTCGGTGTCAAAACCGGCGGATCTCGGGTAGGGGGTCCCGAACTGTGCGTCTAGGCGGATGGTAACAGGAGACAAGGGACACGATGTTTTTACCCAGGTTCGGGCCCTCTCGATGGAGGTAAAACCCTACTCCTGCTTGATTAATATTGATGATATGGTAGTACAAGAGTAGATCTACCACGAGATCAAGGAGGCTAAACCCTAGAAGCTAGCCTATGGTATGATTGTTGTCCTACGGACTAAAACCCTCCGGTTTATATAGACACCGAGAGGGCTAGGGTTACACAGAGTCGGTTACAATGGTAGGAGATCTACATATCCGTATCGCCAAGCTTGCCTTCCACGCCAAGGAAAGTCCCTTCCGGACACGGGACGAAGTCTTCAATCTTGTATCTTCATAGTCAAGGAGTCCGGCCGAAGGTATAGTCCGGCTATCCGGACACCCCCTAATCCAGGACTCCCTCAGTCGCCCAAGAAACTGGAGGAGGGAATTCCAGTCGGAAACAGAAGCAAAAGGCCGAACCAGCCGCTCCTGGTGAAGCTTTAGCTGTTACCCAAGGAAAGTTCAAAGGAAAGCCCAAAGGGCCTTGGACTCCCAAAAAAGTTAAGGATAAAGATGGGAATGATGTGTTGGATTTACCATGCCATATTCATACCAAAAAAGATGAAGAGGGGAACATCATTTACCCTAAACACACCACTCGACAGTGTCGTTTCCTGATCCAGCAGTTCCGAGAGAAACAACCCAGGAAAAGGAGTCG